>NC_052117.1:4117368-4146254 GCF_012273895.1 Zerene cesonia
CTGAAAAACATTGGCCAAAAATATGTCACGAAAGAAGGGAAGGTAGTGGATGATAAAACTTTAGGTGCTCTGTGTCAGACTAGAGACCGGTGCTTTGAAAAAATTAGGCACGATCAATGCTTGTTTTCTAAAGTTCTGGCGTTTGGAAAACCGTGAAAGCAATGGTCAGTATACTAAAAAAATACTGAAGAACAGATGCTTGAATCAAATACTTCTTGCCTGTTCCAACCGATCATGAGCAAGGTCATAGTAAAATAGTAAATATCTGTAAAAATGTTTTTAAATACCTACTCTTTCGGTTAGTGGCAAAATAATATCAACATCTTGGGAAAAATACGTCGACGGCTCTATTAAAGAGAAGAATATTATGAGAGGACACCATACTAATCACAATCAGATAATTAAATCGCACACAGTCAAAAGTGTATGTGATCATATGCGATCCTTTGCTCCCGTTGAAATGAAAAAGTGCATATCCGTGAAACTTTTACGACGCTTTATCTGGACGGCAGTTTAACCATTTCAAAAATGTTTCTATTTTACATGGTTTGGTTTGATGTTTCTCTATATTCTAGCAAAGCAGTAACTGAACGCCAGTACCGGGGTATAGTTATTAAACTTTTATATTTAGGTTTAGATTCTTTATTCCTAAGAACGACCAGTGCGATAATTGTCATATTTTTCGTAACAAAAGTGATCACACTGTTAAAAAATATATGATACACAATATTATTAATTTGTTTAATAATAATTGAGGTCGCAAATTAAAATAATTGATAAACGTGATGTTGTTGAATCTAATGGCCGAAACTTAACTGATGTTTTTGATTATTTAAGTTTTGTCATGCCCTTACGGCCAAGTCAGCCTGTTTTATTATAAACGTAAGTTATCCTGTTTTGATTTTACAATTTTGGTTATGGGTATAATGATATGTGGGATAAAACGGAGGCAAAGCGAAGGGCAAATGA
Source organism: Zerene cesonia (assembly GCF_012273895.1). NCBI lineage: Eukaryota > Metazoa > Arthropoda > Insecta > Lepidoptera > Pieridae > Zerene > Zerene cesonia. The sequence goes on from NC_052117.1 coordinate 4,118,338, forward strand.
AATAGGTGGTGACTTACTGGATTTTGTAGAGCAAAGATTTTGTAGAGCAAAAATTTTGTAGAGCAAAATAGAGAATTTTACTTTTGGTGGGACAACTGCGCCGGCAAAACAGTCTATAAAGCATAGGTTTCTGGAGAAAGGTAATAAAAAGAAGAAAACTTGTTACTTATAAAAATATACCTCTTCCTCCATCAGGCGAGGGAGGAAGAGGTATATTTTTATAAGTAACAAGTTTTCTTCTTTTTATTTCACCAGTTTTGAGCGGTCATAGTGGACTGTAAGTTTTATAATTTGTATATTATTCTTTTTTTTGTGCTATTTTATAATATTACAAAATATGAAAAATGACAACAGACACAAAATACATGGTAATAATTTATCACAACTTTTTCCCTTAACTAATCTGTTAGTATTATTTCTGCCTACTTTGTTAATTTTTTATAAAATTATATACTATTTTGTATCTAGTTTCTAAATAAAACGGGTACCTATATGTTCTGATTACGATAAGTTTAATTTAAGAAAAAAGAAATTTAATTCTAAATTTTGGCTTTTAAATTTTTACATCTCATCCTATGTAACTTTTGAGCATAAGACTTATTTACGTGGAACAAAGCTATATGTACACATGATGCTAACAGTTTTCCAAAGAAAAAGGTTGTATGTATACATCCGACGTAGACATTTCCATAGTAAATAGTTACATATGTATATAAACACTCAAAAATGTCCAAAAAATTGTTTTTAAACAAACGTTTTAATGGAAAACAATACATAATAGTATTTTACATGCTTAGGGAAAGAATCAATTCTCTAAAACAATTAAGAAAAATGTAAATGCTGATTTTGTGCTTGACAAATTTCAAATCGCTCTCCTGTAAAGTAGCGATTATGCAGATGTAACCTTATTCGACGGATAGGTCGAGTTATTATTCACAGAATTTAATATTATTCTATTCTAGTGAGGACTGTAAGAATATTTAAAGGACAACAGTAAAGGTTTCGTAAATATTATGCAGCAAACATGCTTATGTTTCTTTTAATGATTACTTGCACATTTAATTTTTTATCGACATATTTCACGAATCATTATGAAAATAAATCTGGAATGCTTCTAGAAATCAATACTATCAAGATACATAATTATACGAAACGTAAAATGGATGGCCGAATTATTATAACCTTTACCCAGTATCGGAAAAACCGTGACTCATCCAATGTTTGATAAGATTTTATTACTGCAGTAGCATTTTTATATTTTGTATCGAGAAACACGTTTATTTGAATATTTGAGAGTTCCGTGAGTGTAATACATCTTTTTCAGTAGTAATATCCATTTCTTACGTTCACATACACATTCGTTTACTTTAAAATTCAATAAGTATTTCTTACACAAATTCTGCTACAATAACATATAAGAGAATATATTTCCTTGTGACATATTGTTTGTAATACTCTACTCACCCCAATAACACACAACAGAATATGAAGATAAAACGGATTCAAACTCGACTGAAGCGCAAACCATGACGTCACAAACACGCATACAGCTATCAAGGACTGCACTAATGTATTCATACACCCTCTGAAGGCGAGCCACGCATAATTGAAATTAACACATATGTCAATAACAGGCGATTGATCGAACTTCTCTACAGGGGTTAACGGCGTCGACTGCATATCCATTGTATAACAAGTTGTCTTAATCCTCAGACCTCACATCAATATGGATTACGTACATTTGAATAGGATTGCACTGAAAAATGTTTAGAACAGCGTCTCTGTAGGTTTATTTTTATCGAAAATGTGTACAGTTATGATGCAAGTTTTCTTCTCGACTTGCCGCTTATTCTTTATCAATATTCTCAACTTGTTTTATGTTTTACGATAACTCTTTAAAGTATTAAGTTTAGATCGCGTTCTTTATCAATCACGCATCTTTTATCATAGATAATGTTTTTCACGTCTCGCGATAACCAATGCGAACCATAAAGAGCCATAAAAAACAATACAAAATAAAAAAGCGTTTTAATTTAATCAATACAGTACTAGTGTCAATAAATCGTGTGAGAATATTATAAATTATTAATATATTGATAATGGATTGTTCGTTTATAATGATATCTTTATATTCATATTGCAAAAAATAAAGCCGGATTTTATACCTTACTATATACTCGAACAAAAACCTTTAAACTTCAGTACTCGAACATAAAAATAAATCAAAGCACCGTTAAAATCATTATATTCTCATTGCACATTTGATAAAACACGTGATCATTATGAAACTCGTATAGAATACTATAAAAGCAATTAAAACGTATATCACAGTTGGACTCGCCCACTCTTTAAACGCCGTCGTACATATTCCGAAGCATAAACATATCGATGACATTATAAACGTTGGTATACCGAAGGAAACATGGGCCAATTTTAAATAACGACCTCCAAATAGAGCGCAAGGGCCTAATAAAAATGTTATGCAGGAGAGTATAGCTGTCATTGTACCTGAAACAGAATATTCTAGTTAGATAATATCCATTGATACCATTATTTATACTGTTGTTAAAAAGACAGAAATAAATTGCTTCTAAAGTGAACAACCATACATAGTTTATAACCACAATTTTAAAAAGTTTTAAATTAGTAACACATCAAGTATCATGATAATAATAAAAAAAACACAACATATCCTTGTATGGAATCGATAAAATATTATTTAACGTTTTTACTATCAAAAGATATAATTACGCATTACAATAATTAAATTATTATACTAAAACGATCACCAAACCGGTTAGTCCATGAGCGCTCGTTGTAAATCCTTTAGACATTGTTATAAGGACTGTTCCAGAAACAGCGAAAGCCATGGCACACAATTGTAGGAGCACGTGGGCAAATCTTCGGTGCCTGACTCTCATGGGTGTTGACCAACCATTCGCATAATTGAGGCTTAGTATCGCTTCCACTGCGAAAAAGTGATACTGCAAAGTATTTAATCGTCATTACATGTAAGGAAATTTGTAATGACTTATAAGATATATCATCGACACCTTTGTCTTAGCTTATATTTGCAGAGAAATTGGTTTGTAAAAATATGTTATCGCAAAATAAATACCAAAATGTACGTTACAATGTATAACAGCTATGTATACGTTAATTTAATCATAATGGGTAAAAAATATCGAATTATAAAAATGAACATCATTTTTATAAATCATCAATCAATATCACATTTTATCAATAATAGGAACTAAAACAAATCACGTTATCATGTGAATAAAATAAACCAACATGCGAACGTGGTTGGTAATATAAGAATCGAATCGAAGTCGAGATCAGTGAAAAATATACTGTTGCCTTTTTTTTTTTTTTAAAAACTATCCAATGCTTTGGGGTCTATAAGATATCCATATTGCATAGCAATAACTCTTTGGAAAATATCTAATGCACAGAAAAGATCTGATTACTTTTTTATTATAATATGTATATGAGATTTTTGTTATTTCAGCGATGCGATTACCACTCTAAGTTTTTATTCTAAAAGACATACCTATATATACCTATATATCTGAGAAATATACTTACTCCAAAGGTACACAAAAATACATGAATATCTCTGAAGCCTGTTTGTATGAGATAAAATAAAACTGTCGTTAAAGTGCCTCCTATGAGCATTTGTACAAACCCGACTCCTACGGCGCAGAAAATTACATTCCAGTATTCTCCAACAGGATCTATTATTAACATACGCATTTCGTTTTCGAAATAAAACGTAATACAACAATGTTACATAACTGTACAATTTTGTGACGTTTGAATCTGTCATTTTTATCATATAGAGCGATGTCAATATTCATATTTCTCTGATTAGTAATGGTCGTAATAGGTATTTAGCTACTAAGGAAGAGGTGTTGACCACGCCTTTCTTATTGAAATCCCGTAGTCGTCTCTTATTGAAAATCTGGACATATAATATACTAATAAAAGGCATTGATTTGTCATAATTTTAATGTTTAATTTGTGCAAAATAAATAAATAAATATATGAAAAGATTTGTTAATGATGATATTGATAACATTATTAATAATAAATTCTAATATACAGCTAACAGCCACTTATAGTTCTCACATTCCTCCAACACTTACCGCCACGGCACACGCTGCTGCATGTGCATCCTTAGTCTTCAAAGAGTACATTATTACAGACATAACTACTGCGCCTATAAGGATATGAACTGTTCCTAGCCCAATAGCACACCATATCGTCCTACAGTATCTTCCACTTGGCTCGATTATCAATATCCTTAGAGGAACGCGTTTAGAACTTTTGGGCTTGTTTTCGCCGGTTTTCTCTTTCTTGCCCGCATTATCTCTTAAAATCGATGTTGGTTTCTCATCATTAATTTGCATTGTATCAAATTATTTAATAAATGTATGTATACTACATAATAAACACAATTTGACATTGTTGAAGGGTCGGCATCACATTGACATATTTAATGAATGTTACGCAATGTATATAGATAACGTATTTATTTTAAATTGTAATTTTAATCTTTACAATTAACGAAAAATAAAATTAGGCGACGCAATAAATGCGATCAGTATACAATTATATTAATATGATTACCTACTACGTAGATACATACAAAGGGTTTGTTTATATTTATAATTTGTATCTAAAACAGCTCCACTATGTGAGATACAGTTAAATATTCAGTATTCAACACAAGTGATTTCTATATCAACGAGTAATAAAAAGCCTGTTAGAAAGTAAACAATTCTTTAATCGGCCTATACAATATCACAGTCGTATAAAATACACAAAATATAATTGAGAATACTGACATTTCTGGTAAAGGTGTCCACTTCGTAAACGTGGGTTTTATCAAACCTGATATAAAACATGCACTCGACAGTATCAAAGTCACAATGCCAAACAGTGAATGAAATTTACTAATGATTTTCCTGATCAACCCTTTGTCGTTATTACCGAAATAATCGTATATGAGGAAACCGTCTATTGCATTGAATAAGGCTAGTGCACAGGAAGCACAACCTGAAAACAACAACTTGTATTACAATACAATTACCAAAACCAATCTTTTGACTTTTTGTGACAATGTATCATACTCCCAAAGTTCCATATTCGGATAGCCTAAACATCTAAAACTATTCATATATTCTTATACTGGCTGAATAATTATTTGTACATCTATTCTTACTATATAAATCCTTCGTCTCTTCTTCATAACTCATCTATACCACCGATTTAGACGAAATTTGAAAGATAGCTAGTTTATAGAACGGAACTATACGGCTAAAACCTTGAGTTATCTTTCTAATATGCGGACAAAGTTGCGAGCGGAAAGCTAGTTTTATATGAAAAAGACAAAAGCGCATCAAATCAAACTAAATAGAAGCCACTACACATAAATAAAACATAAAACCTTACCCAATGTACAGTGTATCGAGAATTTAAAATAACCACAAAAAAATGATGCAACTGCGCCAAGTATGGTAAATAAAATTCCCAAAAAATGTATGAACGCGTGTTCACATTGGCGATCTGTCGGCTTTACCGGTGCGCTTGATCCGCTTAGCGTGTGTAGTGATAAGATTGCTAATGGCATGCAGATCTGTAGCTGAAAATGGAAAAATCTTAATGTTGAAAATTATGCTTTATTTTGAAGTTAAAATCAAGGTGAATCGTGCAATCGAAACGACGGTGGAAAACTTCGTGAGGGAAACATATTAAAGAATAAAAAAAAAACGTTTGTCAACATCATTTGCCAATATGCATTTCGCCGGCGTGGTGGATTATGGCTTGAACCCTCATAGTAACCACATTTGATGATGATAATGGTTAAAAAGTCGTTGAATATTCGGTAAATAATTCTCAGTGCCAAGTTCTGTATACACATAATTTTAGAAGCACAAAGTTGCAGTTGCAGAAACCCTTAATTTAGTTGCCTTTAGATTTCATACATGGTATGGCCATGTATGAAATCTAAAGCATTACTAATAAATATTAGTATTCGTAAACCTTATTTATATTAACAAGTAAATTATTAAATCCCTACTAATATTATAAATGCGAAAGTAACTCTGTCTGTCTGTCTGTCTGTTACGCTTTCACGCCTAAACCACTGATTCGATTTTGATAAAATTTGGTATGAAGATAGAACTGAAGTTGGGAAAGGACATAGGATACTTTTTATCGCGAAAAAAGGGTAGAAAGGGTTGAAAGAGGGGATGAAAGTTTGTATGAAAGTTCGTTATTGTCAAACCGATTTTGATGAAACTTGGTATGAAGATGGAGCTAAACGTGGGAAAGAACAAACAATACTTTTCAAATGCGAAGAAAATAATCCTTACCATGTCGCGCGATATAAGCGAATTCTACGCGGGCGAAGCCGCGGGCGAAAAGCTAGTACTCGTTATACGCGTATAAAATGATTCGGAGCCCATGCCCATACTTAAAATAATTTCTTACATACTATAACACCTTAATATATGCACCAACAAAACAAATGTACGCAATTAATCGTTACATTGATAAAAAGGTTTTAATTACCCCAGCAGTGCACAAAAATACATGTAAGGCACCTAAACATACACTTTTTTCGTAGCTTAGTGTATAATACAGCACCGTCATAATAGCAGCCCCCATCAACATATGGGATAGCACAATAAATCCAGCCTCAAATCGTTTGCGCTTATACAAATGTTTAGGTTGATTTACTAAAATGATTTTAACTGGGCCCACAAATTCTACTATGTCGTCTCCCGCATGGTCTGCCACGCATTCCAGGTTACAAGCACGATTTGCCATTTTGATATTTGAATAAATTTGTTCTCTGTTAAATAGTACCAAATTTTTGGAACCTACTTAAAAGTTATGGCATGCTGTCAGATGTCAAATTTCAATTGCATGACGTATCACAGATAATAACATAGTTTTGATAAGATATTAAGTATCCACAGTGAACATTGGTGGAGTCCCTCTATAGGGTTGAGACAAAGACAAGAAGAAGATAAGAAGTATTTGATTCTTTGAACATTTGTTCATAACAACGGTTTTGTTGATTTTTTTTTTTTTGTTTTTACGTACATACTTGTTACCTTTCAAACTCCCAATACCTAGTTATACAAAATGTAGTAACCCAAAAATTTAAATTATATTCTCAGCCAAATCAGTTTAGTTACTTGCCATCAAACGTAGAGTCTATAAATATACTACATCAGTGAAGAAACTTTTCACAAATGAATGAAAGATTGAGGAATATATATTAATCGCTTTACATGGACAATGTATTTAAAATTGAACGCGCTTCATAACTAAAAAAAAGTCACAGTTTTTTACAACTGTGAAAAGTTTTTTGCGTGTAATCCGGTGATTGGTTTATAGGGACATGAAAAAGCGGAGGCCGTTCCGCCTACCCCTATCGGACCCGCCAGGTGGAAAGGCAAACTCCACTAAATTGCGCTCCTATTTTGTCGTAGTAAAATCAATAAAAAAATGCGACATCGTTTTTTCTATTTATTATAAAATTTTCCTATTTTTTTCTACTAACGATTGTAGGTAATTTAACAGATTATTGTTTATAATTATTATTTATGTATGTGGTTCGTCTGTTTGGACTGATTAAATATATATTTGAATAAAATTAGCTACCTATATTTTTTTGATACGAAAAAAGGTTTTGATAATAATGACAGCGGTAGGTAAATATAACATACATTTTTCAAGTGGGGTATTAAGAAAAATCCAAAAAATGTGTCAGTTTTGACGATACCAATATAAGGTTTTTAACCGCTCTTCTCTGTTAAAACTGCTTCACTAACTAATTTTATAACTCGACTTGACTATGTATATTCCCTTTTCACTTCAAAACGACTCAATCGGTTTTAGTCAACTTCAGTGAGTATAGTAAGCGTAAAATTTCTCTTTATAAGAATATAATATAACCATTTAAAAGAGGTTTAAATTATATTTTCATGTCTGATTTCTTATATTATTTAATACTAAAGGTATAAATATAAACGATATCTAAATATTATGTAAAACACGGAAAGCGTCTACGAACAGCGATTTCAGTTCTTGATAATTCTATTAATTATTCTAATTAATGAATGCTAGTAATAACACTGGACGCCAGACTATTCAGATTTTCATGCTTGCATATAAAATAGATAATTAAACGATTCAATCCGGAAATAAATTCTAAATTCAAGTAATAAGTAATTTATATTTAGCACATTATTATTACAATACTCCATTTAATCCATTATAATTGAAATATTAAATTGAACTCGTTTCATAAGATCGATTCAAAATACTCTTAGTTAACTAAAATTTCGAAAAATGTTGCTTTATTACTTCGCATTGTTTTTCTTTTGATTTGACTTCTAACAAAATGTTGCGCTAATTTCAAAACATAATAAAATACAACGACGCATCAAACCTTTTCAGGCGCGGGTCAAAACGCAATAATTGTAACAGAAAATAAGCCCTGAGCTCTGAGCCCTGAGTGACCACTGCCGTGTTTTAGGGCTCATTCATGGATAGGGCAGTAATCCCAACAAAATTACTTTTCCTCTGAGATTCAGCAGCTCCCGCCAAAACAATAGCGATTTTCGACTACCCTCATTACGTTTTATTACTATAAAGCTACACGAATTCGCTTTTTTCCCATATAAATATAAATGAAGCTATAAAGGTCGGCACGGGACATTAACAGAACATATTCCCCTTTTATTTATTCCGCACGACTTGAATTTAATAAAAATATACTTACTGAACGTACTAAATATGTATTATGTCGTATTTTCCCTTATGCATATATAAATAAGAGTTATTTTATATGTAATGATAACCATTACCACATAAATATTTAATAGAAAAACATTATAGCTGGCGAATCTATAATATATTCCAATCGCAAATAATACCTAAAATCTATTTTTATATATAGAAGTGAAAACACATATAAAACATAAACTCAGATTCAACATTATCTATGTTTTCTTTAAAGCCTTGCCTTTTTCGATATAAAATCAAAAAACGACTCAATAAGAACAAAATTTCTTCATAAATTATTATCAAATCAAAAACAAAATTCAAAACAATAAATCTAATAACCTCAATCAACAAGGAAAACTGTACGTTAGGACATTAACGACTAAAGCCTCTGTAAAAGCAATTTACAATCAAACTATAAACTTTATTTACACTAATTGCGCAGCGCGTAAATCCAAAGATAAAATAATGGCACCGCAACGAAAACAAAACCAACAAGAATTACAATCAACACTGCGCTACGAATCACGGGCACACCAATAAACATTTAAAAATATAGCCGGCATAAACACGCCTTAAACTTATTGATGTCTAGATGGAATCAATTATTAAAACTGTACCATAAAGTACTAAGCGAAGAAATTAATTCGATTGGCGAAGCAATTACGGATGGTCACGACGACTAGTGATTCATGACGATTATTACAATATAAATCATAAAGGGCCGACGTGTGAATTTACATAGCCCTCAAGAATGTCGATAAATATGCAAATTTATAACAAGAACTCTTTAGTTTTTAAAGAAATGCCAATTAATTTTTAATCAACGTGCTCGCTTCATGAAAAATTCAAGCACAAGCCCCTTCATTATTTACATTCACGTGCAACATTTGTTTAAAGCGATGTTAAATGGAACAATATTATAGAGTAACTCGTACATTAGACACAACACATTATAAATAATTTTTATCATAAAATCATAAAAGTCGTCTAAATCATAAAATGCCGAAGTAGGGTCTACAATAATATAAAAAAGTATTTTATGAGAAAATTTATACAATACTATAGAAAGTGTTATAAAGTATGAACGGTAGAGCCCTTGCATTAGAGGAATCGCTTAAAAGCATTGTCTTGTATTCTTGCGAAATGAGATGTTCCAAGTTCCAAATGTAACGTCTTTGAACATTCCCTGTTTAGGAGCAAGTGAACCCACATACGAAATTCTATTATCTACAAAGTTCGGTATTATAAGAACTTTCGAAAATACGTAGTAGTTTTTGCAGCACTTCTTTAAATGTAGGAAATTTTGAGATTCATTACTAACTCCGTTTTATGGTTAGATTTTTATAAATGAAATTATACGTTTTAGAATAGTTGATATTTATTGATAGTTGTTGATATTTTTGATTAACTCATAAAAATAGTTAACTAACTTCATAACAATTTCAAATAAAATGAGGACAAACGTCCGTACATTACCTATCTGACCCCAAAATATGCTCATATAATACAACTATAGTACCTAGGATAACAAAATTTATAGAATATGCTTATTATTTAAACTGAAGATATAACAAAATTATGGTAATTTTATCACGTGACTTATTTTTTTATACTTTTCAACTACAACGTACCTAACAAATATACATGGATACATTGAGAAGAGCTATCTCGAATCAGTAGCTACAAAGCCTAAATATAAGTATACAAATTTAGATATACGACTACATATAGTGACGTGACTGCCATTTCGCCATTTTATCACATAGTCACTATCAGGTAATCGATGGACATTGTAACTATAGCGCCTCCGTTGTTATGTTGCCATAAATCCCGTAGTGTTCCTACAATAATTGCACCTATAAACTTCACAGTTGACAAGCAAAAAGTAATAAACGTGCATAGTTGAACATGCACCAAACTGTAAAATCTACGCTACCTAACTTTATTACACCAGTGATATGTGCACGGCTCGCCATGTCAATATATTGTTACGACCTTATATTAACATTCTTGCTACCAAATACATTTGCCTCCGCGGCGTAATTAGTTTAGGGGCGATTCAAACATTTATTTACTCAAGCCGTAGTCAGTGTGAAAAAATTATTACAACAATAAGCGTTATGTATGAACACACAAAACGTGCAAAATATTTAATTACTATAGTACAATAAGAGAATTTCAGTATTTACATGCATACCGCAATAAAAGCGCGTTGATTTACCTGACCCGCTGCCATAATTTGGGTCAGCTTTTGGCGCAAGTTACGATTTAAAATATTTAATTGGAAAATAATTTTACTATATTCGAAGTAAGTCAGTTGAGTAATGTAATGCGGTAAATCTCGACATCGATTAATGGGGTTTTAAATTATATAAGCTTGAGTTTAATTTTTGGAAACAATTGTTAAATACATTAAATAGCATTTGAATTCTTTGAGTTTCTAATACTGTCTTTGGACAACATGTTGGTTTAAATTATTTTTAACTTATATAAAAATCAGATCTTTTTATTTCATAGTGTCAATGAATCTCATATATCTACATAAATCGATGACTGAATTATAGAATGAAATATTTAAAGTATGATTTTTTTGATATGAACCAATGACTGTATATTACAACAAACCAATATGGTCCATTGATAGCTTCTTACTTTGTTTTTGTGACAACACACAACCAATCTATTGTTACTAATTAACACAATGTCACCCAGTTAAACACAGCCTGACCGGTGTTTGTCAAATTATAATCAACATGTTCCAATCCATGCCTAGCACACGCGACCTAATTACTAAAACAGCTGTAAACTACTAACGACCTGGGTGAAGCGACCTAACATTATTAACCTCGCCCGCCTATTGTATCATACAAAAATTGTCTCATTTCAAGGGGTTTTGTTTCATTTAGTCAAGGCATCAAATTGTAGGTTCGCTATTGTTGTCCCATCGCATTGTGATATCCAGCCTACAGTCAACGAGCTATTTTCTCATTCACTATTATGCGCTTTTATTATTTCCATTGTTTGAGATACTTACATATTGTCTTATTAACGCTCTAATGCGTCAGAATGAAGGACTTTTGAATAGGCGACCGCGTTACCGGTGCGTTGTGCCGATTCGCAATTTAATGCACCTTATTCAAAGATTGTTTATGGAGAAAGGAAATCTTTGTGGAAATGCAATTCGCGCCTTTTCAGATGCCGCAAAGGAGATATTATGCCGGCGTTTACAATAAAGTATTTGTCACTTCATATAAGCCGAGGCGTGGCAAATAGGATGTTATTTAATCATTGATTGAAAGTACACGATTGTGGCGTAAAAGTTATCAGGTTTCAATCGCTCCACAGACGTAAATCACGCCGTCAGGTTCACACTTATAGTTGCAAAGAAAACAATTTCATACGAAAAACCATTAGCGACTCTATGTGATCCTGATGGAAAATATTTTTTCGATATTATTTTAACAGTTATTCCCCCTGACCCTTCCTATCGTTAGTGGGCCGACCCCCAGGTGCCATCCTTCATTAATCTTATTCCCCGCGCACGGAACTCCAAGAATCTTAATTTGAAGTTTCGACGCCTCTCTTCATTACAACTATGCGAAAAGAATTCTTCGGCATTCATTTAAAAGGGATCACGGGATTGTTCGCTTTATCTATTAAACTCATTTTGGGGTTTCTAAAATACAATTTACAAGTATGTCAAAAAAATCGTAAATGCAAACATCGTTCTTTTAAACAATAATCATCATCATTCTGTAGTTATTTTCATTTTGTCTCCAAAAATTTTTTTCTCTTTTAGCTTATTTTTACATATTTTTAAACAAAAATAGAACCTAACTTTTACTAACTTACCTAACTTAATAGAACCTAACGTTTATCAAATTCATAGAGAAATCTATTATCTATGAATTTGATAAACGTTAGATAAAGGCTGAGCACAGATTATTAAATAGTTACTCATTAAGTCTGATACAGTTTTTTTTTTTACAAATATGTATAATTTAAAAACCACTATGAAATAAATATAAACTAGCATGAATACTATTAGAACTATAGGTAGGTAACTAGGAGGTAAAAAGTTTCACATATGATATAGAATATGAAAGTTCAGTACCTTCTAAGGACGCCAAAGGTTACGTTTATACTAAATATGTATACAAGTCGCTTCAATTATGCAAACCCATCGTAATTTCAGTGCAGGTTCACCATTGACCACGAAACTCCGCATAGTGAAGCACTCAAACTTTAACAAAGCAAATTCAAACTTATTACTGAAGCACTTGGCTCTAAGATGCTTTAAAGGAACCCGACAACTTTATTAAGATGCTCGGATTTCCCTGCATCCGGCGAAGTTAGGTTCTCGAGCACGTTTGAGCACCTCTGGACTATGGGATTTCATACTTTATTATCAGATGAATGGTTAAACCTAATTAGTTGTCTATCAAATAGGGAATTTAGGTAACACATTTAACATGTCTATATTTGTAGTATAATATTCTACACTGTCATAACTTTTTTCTTTGTAAATTACATTTTTGTTAAACTTATTTGATTTCAAGATAAGTTTAGTCTTTAAATCAATTACACAAAGTAATTTGTAGGGGCCATTGAAATATTACGTTCAATGAATCTGTTCAAAGTTAAATTAGTTTACTTAAGTAAAATCATAAATTCAGCCTTCTTTATTACACTAACTTATTACCAAATATCTTAAATAGACTCTTATTTTATTTAATAAACAATTAAACCTAATATATTATATTAGCTGTTGCTATATTACTCAAATTTGTTATAAATATATGCAATGTAACTACTTATTAAGATTATGTTTCAAAAGGAAATATTTCCATCATAAATTACCTATATAGTACGAAATTTCTGCTCTATAATATATTCTACTATATAAAAATAAGGCGGGTTTTCCTTCCTGACGCTATAACTCCAGAACGCACGAACCGATTTCCACGGTTTTGCATTCGTTGGAAAGGTCTTGGGCGTCGTGAGGTTTATAGCAAAGAAAATTCAGGAAAAATTTTAACAGAAAAGCGGGAAAAACGAAGCCATCTGGTGGCGAAACGGAGTTCGCGGAGTTTGCTAGTTCTCTATATAAAAGAACGACATTCATGAAAGTGCCAGTAATAACGCGCATCATTGCTCAGATTTTCTGAAACACACACGAACAAGCTCTTAAAGCAATCTCGCCTTTACACCTTATTAAATAAATGCCGTTAAATTTTTATTATTTTCACTTATAGTAATGTGATATTTATGACGCAAAGGAACCCCTGAAGTTTATTGTTTCATGCTCGAATAGAGGCAATGAATAAACTTAGCAATTTATACCAGCAGTAAACCGTTACCATAAACCGGGAGTCTATAATAATCTCGCAAAACTCTTCTGTTACTCTATGAACTAATTACTTGAGTGTTCGTAGGACTTGGTGGCATTAACTACAAGATATCGGCTCGTAAAATTTATTTGTGTTCAAAATCAATTGTCTAACTATAGTTTCGTGTAGAAATGATGCCTAATCCATTAAATTTTTTAATAGAGGCTGCAGATTATAAAATAATTATTGAATATTTTTACTAAATTTCTATAACGATTACACTATGCACTTTATATTGCAATCGTAATGGCTTAACAGCATAGGAGTAAGCATGGAGCAGTAATGGGATGGATGAGATTAGGGTCCTAATTCCTTGATTGATGTTGTGGCACCCCTCTGCAGACGTATGCATAATAGTCACAATTTGACGTCATAGATCATGAATTTATTGCGGCACTGGAAATGCAATCGCTTCTGTTTTTGTCTACTTCATAAGATCACTCATTACCATTTCGAAAGAAATCTATTTATTACTTAACGGACTTATAAACATGTTAAATCACACTGTCACAATTCACACTAATATTATAAATGTAAAAGTTTGTTTTTATGGATGTTTGTCCGTCAATCACGCTGAAACTACTGAACTTTTGATGAAATTTGATATTCAGACAGGGTATGAGCTGACTTGGATGATAGTATTTGGGTGAATTTTCATCCCGATTAAAGTCTCTCTTGGGATAAAACAGGAATCTTCCGGGCGGAGCCGGCACAGTAGTCTAGTTATAAAATAAAATAGTCGATGCTATTTTTATTTATCAAGATTAACGGCAATATATGTTATTTTTTGTAAAAGTTTCACTAAGTACAAGTTATATTAATCTTGCAAGGTGCTAGGTCGTAACGAAGAGAATCCGTCCAATAAAGGTTACGGGGAAAACAATTTGTTATTCTAAAATATAGAGTATAGGAGCAAATTTAATTTCCTTATAACGGTATAGCACGATTTCTCATGAGAACATTTTCTTAACATTCTTAACGTGTTATTTATTTATTATATCTAAAGTATTATAGGCTTTAGGAACCTTGTGTGGGAATAATTTATTTTCTTCGACAAACGCGATTGAGGAGGGTCACAACCAATTATTACAATACAAAATTTTAAAAGTTTATTGAACAGGATCCAACAGTCCTAGGTACCAAAAAAGGCACCCATATAAGCATAAATTTTTAACTAAGCGAATCATTCAGTATAGGTTTGCAAACTCAGTGGCCCTTTTCTACTTCTCATATCAAACAATAACTATATCGTTTAGAAACAGCATATAGCTGGATTTTAAACTAACGTAGGTATAAGTAGATGACCGTTTATATCAGACTAGCCGCTCGTCCCTGCTCTGCCCGGATTGATCCAGGATAACAAATCTATGCTAATATTATAAAGCTGAAGATTTTGTATGTTTGAACGCACTAATCTCAGGAACTACTGGCCCGATTTGAAAAATTCTTTCAGTGTTAGATAGCCGATTTATTGAGAAAGGCTTATAGGCTGTATATGTACCACGGGCGAAGCCGGGACGGACCGCTAGTAACAAAATATAGCTTATGACACATATGTAGCATTTTATCTGCACTAATATTATAAAGAGGAAAACTTTGTATGATTGTTTGTTTGGGAAAAAATTCACAAATAACGCCTAGCATAGATAGTAGGTACATATTGATCAGCGGTAGGCAAACAATATGTTCTTCTAGAGGCATTTTATTATTTATCTATTGCCGCGCCAGTCTCGCGCGTCAGAACCGGCGTGCGGTTAATATTTCAATGCCGACGTTAAGTCGACGGAGATTTATGGTGCAATTGCCTCTGTTCTACAATTAACAAGCTGAGGGCGCGACTATTCGCAGCTGACCTTATATTGTGTGCTCCGAATTTAAGTTTCGTGCATCACTGAAAATATTATGGAATATGGTTTTGTTCGGACAATGAAAAAAAATGTCAAGTCTTAATATTCCCAGGATTATTCTTAGGATAGGTATTAGAAAGCTTCAAACAACATTCTCTAACATCTTAGTCTCCCCGTAACCACGCTCGCTATGAAGTGTTCGAGACGTAGGGTTAATATTATATTTATATCAGATATTTATATCTGATACTCGCGGAAAATCTAACACAAGAAAAGCAATGACTATTGTGTTTATGGTACTCAAAATCCTCGAAGAAACCTTCGTAAATGTTAACGTTAAATGATTTAATTAATTTTGTAATTATTTTGCTTAAATTTACTTGTTGTTTTTTAATTTATAATCGTCTATCAGATACCGTGACATAGACAGAACATATTTTTATCTAAATTCTAGGCGTAATCTTTTACACATTATCTACTTGTTTCTGGAAACATATCTATCAGATAATATCAGTATGTCTTAACGATTACCATACCTCAACATAAAAAATAAAACAGAGTTATCTGTGAGGTTTTTCATTTGTAAAAGTGTAGTTTTTATAACAAATTTGCTCCTTTAAGTAATTAGAAATCTTGTTTTTCAGAAAAAGCAAGTTTTGAAGTAACATAAACTTCAGTACGTTTTTTCTCGTTTCTTATTTACAACATTGAAGTTGGAATCCTCTACTTATCATGTTGCAATGCTATAAACTCTTTTTAGTTGTGAAAAGAAGAAACATTACTCTGCAGCAATGTATATTTTATATTGTACATTTGATCTGTTTATATCTAATAATGTTCCAAAAATGGGTTACATTGAATGGACAAGGATCTTTATGTATTTTTACTAATGTATGGTTTGAGCCTTTACAATTCTCATATGTAAGTACCAAATTCCAAAAATATAGTTACTACGTCTATAGTATTTATCTGCACTATGCCTTGAAGTTGGATAGAAATTTCCCCTACATAGCAAGTCTACCACGACGGCTGTCAACTTACCGCAATGGAATGCGTCATAGAACATAATTGAATTCTCGCATTCTAATCATACTAGGTTTGCCAAATAATGAAATGTTACAGAACAAAACATTGCGTTCGCTGTGATAAAAAGAAAAACTAAACAATTATAAAAAAAATTCATACTAAATAATGGCTAAATTATTAAGAAATTCGAGAATTTATTTTAATTGATTTTACAATATCTGTATTTTGTTTACACAATAAAGTCACGGGATGATGGCTCTTTTGACACGTAAAACTAAGAGTAGAAGAAATTCGATTGCTTAGTTGAGATCCTGATCGATTCATATCGTTACGGATTGGCAAAGGACGCAGGTTCAAATCCCACTTCGTGATAGATTTTTTTCATCTTTTATTTCAAACAAAAAGTTTAATGACACTATCAAAAATTTAAATGTTTTGATGAATTAATCTATGAGTATGACCTTAGAGTAATATATTATTATCTACTTATCGTAGTGTAGTGTAATTAAAAACCAATTATTGTTTTTTGAGAAATTCAACTTTAAATTAAATGCCAATTGTTCTTAGTCCCTGACTAAACTTACTACCATAGAAATACCATAGAAACTGCTACTCTTTGCACTACGTATTTGACACTAATTTGCATCACATATTTGCTCCCCTTGTGTTCATTCAAACGATGTAATGTATTCAACAATTAACTAACTCTTGACGTAACATGAATATATCCGACAAAGGTTATTTTGACGAATTATTAGAGTATGCAGAGCAATCTAGCACGTTGCAGTGTTTATAATTTATCATAAACAAGCAAAGAGTCAGAGAAGTTGAGTCCAAAATTACTGACTGATTACTGACGTTCCTGGAAAGGAAGTTACTCCAGCTCACATTCTATTAAGTGACCAAATGACAGAAGAATACTATTAAAGACAAAAACAATCACGTCAATATCGGTTGAAAATCCTTGGAATTATCAAATTTACAAAAATAAAGGTCTCTAATTGATAAATATCCTTCGTTTTTGAGAATGTCTGTTATAAACGTATAAATTTTGTGACATTCTTATGATCATAAATTATTGTAAAAACCACTGTACAACTCTTCAAATTTGTATTCAAATTCGAAGGATCATTATAATACTGCTACATTTCATTTCGAATATAACATTTTACGATAAAAGTTTCGCAAAGCTTCCGAAATCTCAGAGCACTTTAGAAGCCAAGTCTGCATCCATAGACTATCAATAGGATAAACTTTTTTATTTTCCTGTAAATCGAAGTGTAAATGCAAACTCGTTTATTACTTTCCCCGCTGAGCCAGCGATAACTTCTTAACCCCAGTTGACGTAGGGTGAATAACTCGCGTTGACAGTTCTAAGGGCGCCAAATCTTACATAGACAAACTTCACACAGAGTTCCTGTCAAAACCTCATTAGTGATTATGAATCTGTGCTTTTGAAATAAGCGTAGCTATTTAAAAGGTACATTAATGGTATTTTATATCTCATATAATAAAGTAATTCCAATGATTGCGTTTAATTTTATAATTACACATAATTTTGATACTTATAATTATAAATGTTAACCAGTTGAGTAGAGTTTATTCGAAAGCCGTTATACTTACAAAACAACTATTATCATACAAATGCAATGATTATAGAATACAACTTTTTATTTTCCGTAACACAGTCTGCTTTTCATTGCTCTATACAATTTCCAACGTCTTATTGACCCTCTCCACCCTAGAAAATGCATTTCTAAATATATGTATAAGAATACAGTTCCTTGCAATGGAATTTCTATGGAAATTGATGAAATAACTTAAAGGAAATGTTGGAATCGAATACTGTAATGTTATAAGCCTGGCAATGCTAAAATACACATTTTTTAAAATTGAGTAAGAATTCTAGGGATACTAGGACAGAAGTATGAAATTAAAATAAAATTATTTTTTAAGAAGCTTGTTTCATTATGAAATAGGGACAACAAAAGATTAAACGTTCCTAAAAATCCTTTGAGAAAAATTATTATCAGGTTTTTATAATTTTATTAAACGACTTCAATTCAGACTCCGTTCATATTCCGCGTCAATTATGTCTTATTGAAATTTGTGAAATAAATAATAGTCACGTTGGTTAGATTTTTTAATTAAACTTTTAAGTATTTTCTTCCTTACCTGTTAATTTAACTACTAACTAGTGCCAATGAAATTGTTTAAAATAAAATCATTTAACTTAACATTGACTTTACAGTAATACCAGTAGCCCGTATAAGACGGAATCTATTTAAGCGGCACATATCCCATTTAAGTCTCAAGCACCTTACATTAAATAATACCACCCCTATTTCCGTATATCATTAGTGCAGCTTTTCAGCATTCCTGGTCCGGAATTCCGGAGTGTATACATTATTTGGCCCAACACTGAATAGCCAGACTCTTGACCTATTTCGGATGTCACTATCATGAATTCAGACAGAATTTAGAGAAGCCACGCTATAGTTATACGCTGTAAGTGACTTCTGTTTTAGCTGAGGTACTAGAAACGTTTAGGTGCTAGTTAAAGGATGACTTTATGCAAAATTAATGTAACGTTTTGTTATGTATTTATAACGCTTGAAATCCACTATTCATAGCAAAGCGATATGAGGATATGGCATAGCTTTTTTATTCGTTGTATGTGGTAGTCGAGCACGCTTCGGCACGAACTGGGCCAGGTCGCACCGGAGAAGTACAGAAGACCGGCGTGAATTAGCATATCGCTGTGTTACGTTCGGTGAGTGTGGGAGCCGGAGGCCCATATTATTATTTTTCGTTACCCTTCCCAGTCCTTTCCATTATTCCTCTTGTAAATCCGTTCTTAATTCCTTTCAAGTCGGCAATCAAAGCAAAGCATTTGTAGAGACATAAGGTTTGCAATCGACCTTCCATGGGCGGTGGTAGCGCTTACCATCAGGCGACACACTAGCTCCATTACATACTTTATACATACTTTATCATTACATAACGTACTTTCAAATAACAGATGACTTTAAAATAAATACAGATTTGCACAAAGCAAGCTAGACAACTCATTAACAGAAAAAGTATCTTAAAATAAAAGAGTCATAGAGACGTAAACAATAATACAGACTTAATTAAGTGGCTAGCTCGCCAAGGGATTTCGATTCGTTTTCCAGAGCAATGTGGCTTTACAGAGGGCTTCTCATTAGTTGACACTAGACGGCTACCCCGTAATACAAAAAGCTTTTATATTTTTGACTTGTTTACTTTGTTTCATCGAGATATTTTCACGTAAAGTTTTGTATGGTACCTATTTCTTATTTGAACTGCCTGCATTAATATTATCTATACTAATATTATAAACTCTTCAGGAGTTTGTTTGGTTGAACGCGCTAATCCCAGGAGCTACTGGTCCAATTTAAAAAATTAATTCAGTTTTTGATAGCCCATTTATTGAGGGAGGCTTAAGGATATATAACATCAGGTATTACGTGGGTAAAATCACGGAGCAAAGCTAGTAACATATGATCACAAGATACACTTTATAGATCGATGTATTTTACAAATACAAATTGAATTAAATCCTCCTATATTTTAAAAAGTATTTCTTGTTTGTTTAATTGAAAAAGGTGTTGTGAAAAGTTGCCCAAAAGTATAAATAAATGAAAAACGTTTTTTTTTTTAATTTTTAGTTTTATAGCATTGAAATGCTTTATAAATGAGAAATTTTGAAAGAATAGAAAAAATTTGATCAATTTAGCAACTTTGCTACGGTTAGGCAAGATACGCAGGTTCGAATCCTGCCTCGTGATCAAATTTTTTTTATTCTTTCAAAATTTCTCAACGTTTTTTTATCAAATATATGTTAAAAGTAAATGAAACTGATTAAAAAAAATCTCATTCGCGAATAGGAATACTCGACTGCTACGTAACCAGTAGATATACATTTTCATTAGTAACGCATTACAAAAAATATATATTTTTTATGATATTCAGTATTTATACAGACCCTTGCACTTAAGAGTACTTGACGATAAAAGACTATAAAGGAATTTACGCAATTTTCTGCAATTAACATAAAATGAATTCCTCCCGCGTACTTAAGTAACTATTCGAGTCGTGATTATAGTACACCATAAAATGGTAATTTGCTTTTATTATGTTTCGCTCAACAAGTTGTTATTTTAAATACCTGCATTTTTCAATTAAATTATGAACTCTCGGTTGCAAGCTATTCAACAACATATATTATATTATTTATACATTTAATATATAAAGTGGTCTTTTACAATAGCCCATAAAACTATACATGCAAATATATTTGTTCTAAATGTGAAGTATGTATCGCAGTATAGCTTAAAATAAACTAATAAGTATTTTTTATGAGTACCTACCGGGGTTTTACAAGGTACTAACCTTAACCTTAAGCTATGCAATGGTTAGTGTACCCTATTCTTAAAAGCATGCTCAAACCTCATTATGGGGACAATAATATATAGCGAACACAGCGCCGATGACGAATTATTTTTCATAGACCTAACAGACCATGCTATTTTAGAGAATAAAATGTTTAGTCAAATAACATTATAATTTATGCTAGAAATATGATCAATGTAGCTGCAGTATTTAAGGATCATTAAAGCATGACAGACATTTACTTTTGTATGCATAATATAAGTGATAGCTAAAATTACACTTCACAAAATGAGACCCCATTAGTACACAATTTCTTCCAAAAATAAATCTCGAAGCAACAAAACAAACGGCTGCCTTCTAAATTCATTGTTAACTTTCATTAAGCTGATTGCTACACTCGGAACTTTGTAATAGTGACCTGAGCTATGTCAACCTTTCTGGTACCGGCCGATACAACCCCTTTGTAATACGTTTTAGCAAGCATTTCAGTTCTACTTGATACATGGCAACCGTTTCGCTTTATGACATCTCGTGATTGATATACGAGAGCTTACGGTAAGTGCTCGGATAAATTCGCTTTTCTTAGTAAAATTATAACGTTGGGAAATTTCGAGATTGTTGAAATTTATTTATGAAGCGTTACTACATTTTCAGCTATATGCAAATTAAACTTTTTCAAATAGTATAAACGTGATATCGAGCGTTTTCATATTAAATTATGTTCACTTCATACTGCAGTATTATGATCGGATAAATACAAAAAGATTACTCTATAATCGAAAAAAGTTCAGAGTGACGCTTCAATCATTAATAATGATTAAAGATCATTAATGATCAAAGGAATGGAAATATTTTATATTAAATACAATATTTTATAACTCTTTTTTATTAGCTTCACCTTTATGTAACCGACTCCCTTAGACTCGATTTTGAGCCATTTTGTGTATGGCCAGATTTAACTCAAACTTACACAGTACACTGTACCTAGTGTACTGTGTAAGTTTGTATACTTATCAATGATCGGCGATAAAACAATTGTTTCATCAGTTTATCCTATATCGTCGATCGATCGTAAACGATCATGATATAATTATTATGATCGTCAAGATTCAATAATTTCCTTAGATGAATAATTCTCTGTATGTGAAAAATTGAGACAATTTAGTTGATTCTATAACGTAAGCGAGTGTTTTCCTATACAAATATGTCACTTGTATTGCTCATGTACCTCAGATTCCCAATAGGTACAAATTACAAGGAATAACACCAAAGCACTTCTCATGAATAAAAAATAATGCATTGCTCGGACGCGGTCTGTCTTCGAAAAAATCCGCAAAGGCCACTGCTTTCAATTTTAAAAACGCTCTCTTCTTGATTGGCCCGTTACGGTCATTACTTAGCTTTCTAAGGATAGTAGAAAGTCAAGTCTGAAAAAAATATAAGCAACTAGTTATACTAAGAGCAGTGCTGTTAAAGTAAATGGAGCTCCTTAATCACATTTAAGACTGAAACACTGCTGGAAGACAATGCGCTATATGTTATATTTAATACTAGTAAGTAAGATTTTTAGAAGAAAGATTTAAATCCATATTTACGATTTTTTTTTTACTGTTGTTGAACTATATGATGGGTTCATTTTTTAATAAGGTGCATACTATATATGCTAATTGTAATACATAACAAAGAAGTTCTATGTTCATAATTATTCCGATTATACCTATAGTTAAATACGTCAAATTTAATAAAAACAGAAAGGTAAGCTCAAACATTATATTTCGTCATAAAACGTAACAAGCTTATAAAACCACAACATAATCGCGAAGGGTCCCCGCATTGTCCCCGAGGTACTATTCCGTGCTGCTCGCCCCGAAAATTACACGACCTACGTAATTTTTAGCATTTTCTTTGTTATTCTTCGAGACCTCGAGAGGCTCGCAATGTTATGATCTCATTTGAGTTATGAGGAAAAAACTCTTAGGAGGTCCCCGGTCGAAATCATTGTCTCTAAAATTACACGCTTACTGTAAATTAAGGAAATTTTTTGGACACCATTTTGATATATTTTTTCTTATATTCCGCCTCCGTTGTAATATAATATAATTTAACATTGAGCTTCAGAATGATTCTTTAGATGTTTATTACAATGACATGTATGTGATTTTTTTTTATTATATCAGAAATATATTGATGTGTGTTTATAGACAAAATTTTGTAATAACGACATAATTATCACGCAAAATAATGACAATATTATTTTATCATTCCCATATCACTCGTTCGTGGGTATGCCGGTGGTGAGTCGTCCACTAGGCCATTACTATGGTAAATATTGGTTGTTATTTTCTGTTAAAACTTAATTAGTTTAGTAGTCTCAATGTTTTTGAATATAGCAGGAATATGAGAAGAAAATATAATGGTAATATCGAAAAAATTGCTGTGCATTAAATACATACATTAATACCAAGCTACGGATTAAAATACTATGGATTAATACATTAAAAATTAGTTGATTACCAAAAAAATTAAAGCGCTAACTACTAACTAAATAAATAATTATAAAACGTCATTGTTTTTTTTTTTCTTTCCTTATCTTATCTTATGTTAGTTGTCTATTCTCGTTTTTTAGTAAAAAACGGGTAGTAATCCGTTACCCGTGTTTTGCTTCCCATTTAATAGAGGTTCCAATGACATAGGCCTATAGAATCCTGGAAGCACACGCTCAAGTTAGTAACATACGACATAAAAATATTATCCTTAAATAGAACACACCTGAAAGTTATATCTAAGGTAACCATGGTTGTTAAATAGTGTTAAACAGAGACTTAAGAAGAAGTAAAGACTCAAGAGAAATTATTTGACCCTTCTTAGGGTATTGGGCAGATACAACATACCACATCAGTTTTTCCATATCGATTTTCTTAACGGACAAGCAGGTGGTCAGCCTCGGACGCCTAATACCAGCTCACGTGGCCCCTCCACCAAACGTCTCGACGGAACACAGTGGGGTTTTAGGCGGCAGGCATATGACATAATCCACGGCTCCCTCCCCGGGGCCCATGGTTATCTATGCACGATTTTCTCACTTAAAAAAAAGGTGGTCAGCGTCCAATGTCCTCCCGGATACGAGGCTTTTTTTAGTTTCTAGGCTTACGTGTTAAGTAGTAACTGAAAAACAGTTATATTAATGTAACAATTGATTATAATGAATCTTATATTCATCCACGTACAATCGTAAAATTGAAACAGACTTGTCTCCAAGTCATTTTATCTTCCCAGCTTTAACGATACCTTGGGGTCACACTTTCAGACAGATTTTACGACTTCTATTTTATAACTTCTTGGTCTTTGAAACTTTTCTGTAACTATGGTATTAAATTTTCAAGAACCCTTAAAAGCGATATAATAATCTGCTCGAATTAATAAGTATCAACTTTTACAAATGCTTAAAACAAATAAATTGTCTTTATAAAAATATTCACTATTCATATATTTAATGACAAAGCAAAATATCTACTGTGGAGCCTCTGTTCTATATAAGAATTTATTTATTATGGATTATGCATTCATTTCCTTATTATTATTATGCATTTAATAAAATATCTGTTTGTTTATCTAAGCAATTATATATGTTATTTGTTTAAATACATAATTTTTAGATTTTTTATGCATTGAAGTGCTTTATATATGGGATTTTTAATACCAATAATAATATTGTTTAAAAGCATAATTACAGCATGCCTAGTTTGGCCGATGTCCTTATGAAAATAAAAAGAATAGTACACCTTATTCGGATTCAATCTTGATGCGGTATCAATGAAAAATTATTCGTCAAATATTCCCATTGTTACCTATACTTACACACAAATTCCCACTTCAATTACTCCAATTTATCAATCGTAATCAGAACGACGTAGTTTCATATATTAACTAACCCTTAATAATTATAATTTTAATCTACATTATGAGAACTGAAATACACTGCCATATTGTAAGTTCAAAATCGGGACTAATACAAAATATTCATATTTGCAATTTGCGCAGATCAAGTAGGAATTGCGTGGTGCTGTCAGCGCGCATCTAGCGAACGGATGAAAGCGGCAAATCTGTTGTAACATTGGCTTAACAGCCTGCGCTTACCGTGGCGCGAGTGAAAGGAGAACATAATACAAGCAAAATTTTTATATGAGCAAAAGATAGTCACTTGGACAATCTTTTGCTACCTAATATCTGTCTTGTATGAAGCATTGAGCAAAATACAATTCATAAGTTCATAATATGTGGTCTATATCTACCCAAAACCATAAGCACACAAAACCATAGAGCTCAAAGAAACATTTTTAACAGCCAAACATTTTTAAAATTTAATTTTTAGTTTTATAGCATTGAAATACTTTATAAATGAGAAATTTTGAAAGAATAGAAGAAAATTGATCACGAGGCGGGATTTCATTTCTAAAATTTTCAATTTATGACAACTAACCAGCATTTATCTTATATATGGCGCTTTTTATATTCTGTGCTAAAATGAAAATCGCTATTATTTACAACTTGACACCCAGAAGCACTCTGCACTAACAGCGACGTCCACTAAAATCACAGACCACTCCAACTGCAAAACTTTTCCTGACATCTACGTAACAATTGAACGCCATCTCTTGCAGACACCTATTGCTCGCGAGATTTGTGAACAATCTGTTGAACTAGATTTAAATATACAGTATCTCAAGATTTCACTCTGGATACTTGGCTTGTGTAATATGAATTTGTGTAGTGTAATATTTTTTAATAAAGTAAAGTAAAGCTACACAAAAATATCATAAGCAATTAGAGAGCTTAGTTTTGTAATTTTTTTATATACGTACCTAGAAATGTATATTTTATATACATTAAAATATTTTATACTTTATACAGACAATATTATTATTATGGATAGAAGGTACGGTAGAAGGTACGGTAATTTCTCTCAACTTTCTGAAACTTTAATATTTTTGATTTCATAATCATACATACCTACCTCACCGAATTAAAATAAATACTGGGTCCTTTTATTAAATCCGAATTATATAAGGTGAAATCTACAGAAAGTCAAGTTATATTGAGAGAAAAGCCAAACTGTCAATTCTCTAAAAAAACCTATAAAATTACACTTCATTATATTGAGAAACAAGGGATATGTTACCAAATAATCAAAATGTATCAAACATCAAATTACGTCACTCCTCTTGCGAATTACGGAGGGTTTTCTGAAAAACAGCATTTAATTAATATGTATGAAGTATAACTCAAAAGACACTTTCAAATTGTTCTGTGTTCGCCCAAATGTCTCCTCTTTGTATTTAATTATTCAAAGATTTTGTCGCGTCGCACAAACAGACGGCACTGTTTAAAGATTCAGGCGTACCACGTGTTTCTTACTCACATACTTCGCTATGTCGATATAAATTCAACTTATGCAAATATAATTCCTGTTTTGTCCTGATACGTTGCATGAAATTAAATCCATTATAATTAGTATCGACTTTAATTTCTTCATGTAAATATAAAACCTAATCATTGAGGCGCAAACACAATCTGTAATGAATACAACATTTTTATTAATAAAAAATTAGAAGTGAATCATTCAAATTTTTAGACCAATTTTAATCTATGTTATGATTGTATTGCTTACTTTCAAAATTTCCCCGCAACTTATCCCGTCCAGTACAAACCCTTACAATATAAATATCTATTCCCCTAAAAACGAACCTTTGAAACCAATTTCCAGCTGCGAACGTGGCTGGAAACAAGATAGATAGCCATATAAATCTCCCGCGTGTCTAATTGACGGCTTCGAAGTATAGCCACACCGACTTGCTCTGATTTACTAAGTTCATTTTAAGAAGGCTACCCTTGTCGTGGACTTATTATAATTTTAACGGAATATTTACTCTGGTATTTTTTACTAGCAATTGTTTCATAAACCAGAGGTAAGGAAACTGACTCGATTTATTTTAAAAATGGAATAATTATTGAAGATGCTTAAATTTTTACACGAAATGTAATGATGATATAAATTGATTGGTAAGAAAAGGAGAAGAGACGATTACATATCTTATAGTTGGATTACAATTGAAAATTTATATATACATGTTTGACATTATTTCTCACTTATTATGTTATTAAAAAAAATTGCGGACAGTGCCCTCGACCCGCGATAACTCTAGCGGAAACTGGTATTCGTGAAGGCAAAGGAAGGATATTTGAAAGTTAGTGTGTTCTTGATGTATACAGTATATTTAAATTATAATAATTATTTCTTCTTTAATCAGTGCCTTCTCTAAAAATATTTTAAAGCGGTGTATTTATTGCACACCAATATAGTCCAAGAAAATGGGTAGGGTAAATGCGAATTTGAGATTAAAACTTGAATTTTTGATATAATTTACTTTGA
>NC_052117.1:4147254-4177159 GCF_012273895.1 Zerene cesonia
ATAAAACATAATCAGTGTCATATACATATACTATTTATTTGTATGCCATACAGATTACAGACTATTTATTTTTTATATATCTAATCATTATCTTGTCCTAGCTATCATAGGTTTATTTTATGATGATAGGTACTTAAAACGGATAACCGGATAACCGGAGATAAAAATAACCTTAGCTTACAACAGAAAAAAACTTTTGAATTAAATATCTCAACTGTTATAATATGAACATTCTCAAGCTATACATCACACACTGTTTAAGTTTTAATGAGGATGCTCCGCATTTAATCATCGTAAAGAGCCTATAAATCCTAATTATGTCGTTTATTATTTCTTTCTGGACTCAAAACGTGAATGAAGCACAATTAATTCAAACATATTTACGCAACATTTAACTGGAAACGATGATTTAATTGAAAACTATTCATTGATTTATAAATTATTTCATTTTTAATCTTTAATTTCTGACAAAATATGTAGAACCTAATGATACATAATTCAGCTACTAAATTATAAGCGATTAAATTAACTGTGGTATACATATTTTATTTGTTTGAATATTTGATGTTTTGCGCATAGAGAAGAGTGTATCAAATATCAATTCTAAATAGAGCAAATATTAAGTAATATAAAACAACTATAAGCTCAGGTATAACTGGACTAATGAAATCTCAAGTTTTATATTTAAAACTTACTTTTCATGTAGCACAGGACTCGAAAGTTCTCTCGGTCATAAGGGTATATCAATAATATTGAAGTCAACACATATGTATACGAAAACTAAGATAGCATTACATACATTGGTTCCGTTGATATTATATATAATCGAGTTATATTTTAAAGTGATAAATCAGATATAACCAATTCAATAATATACCTATATAGTAATGACTTAAAGATTGTGAGATCGCTTGGAGGAATGGAGGAAAATATTTAGGTTATTTAAAGTAGGTAATTTATCTTAAGTTAACACCATGCCTTTTTATATGTGTCAAATAACAATAATATAATTGTGGTGTAATATAATGTTTGTTTTTTCAACATATTTATCGGTGTATGTATTAATTATTTTAGATTTTCGTCACGGAATCCAAAAAACTCGATATTCAGTAAGAAACCGCACTGATTGCACAAAGGGGTCCCGTGGGGTCGAATTATCGTCACGTACCGAACCCCACTTCGTTAGTCCACTGATGACATATCCCCGACACCCCATACGCT
Source organism: Zerene cesonia (assembly GCF_012273895.1). NCBI lineage: Eukaryota > Metazoa > Arthropoda > Insecta > Lepidoptera > Pieridae > Zerene > Zerene cesonia. Next base: position 4,148,476 of record NC_052117.1, read on the forward strand.
CAGCCTCATCATTCAACTAGCATCCTCTTTTTATATAGCTGTTTGCGTTGTACGTAAAGGCCTTTTTCCTGATTATTTCTGGCTACTTAAATATTTTCCTTACGCAATGTATTTCATATAAGTTGTGTAAAGGGGACGGTGATATTCACAGAAAGGGAAGACAGTAGGTACTTGCTTCAAATATTTTATTATGATCATATTTTACAGAAAACGAGTAAACTAAAACTGAAAGAGAAAGACATATTTCACATGTACCTCATTTTTTGCTAAGAAAAAGGCCTCTTTTGAAATATTATGAAATATTTTATGCATTAGAATTTAAATAGTTGTCCTTATCAATAAATGACCTCCATTTAATTTGTTTAGTAATTATTCCCAGCAATATCATAAATGCGAAAGTAATTCGGTCTGTCTGTCTCCCCTTCACGCCTAAAACCCCAGAACCGATTTTGAAATGCTTTACAGACATAGTGAAATCGACGCGAAAAATAAGATGCAAGGTAGTTTTACTATGAAGAAGTCATTGTTCCGTGGTTTTACCACGAAACCATATTTCCTTTCCTTTAACTTAGTGAAGATCGTCAATGAAATATGAAGATACTCATGGTACTTTTTTATATTGAAACATGTACATAATTATAACATTGAAAACAATTTCGCCTTTAAAAACGAATTCGAATTTCTGAAAATTTTCCTTTGTTAAGAAGTTAAAAAATTATTTTCCCAAAGTTATTAAAAAATCAGTTTACATCTCAAAAATCAAACAGAAATTAACTTTTACTCTTTTTAAACGGAAAAGCTTGGTTCAACAAACATATTACACGGACTCGACCCAAGTCCCCATCACGTCTGCGAGAATAAATCGCGTTGATTGCACAAAGCTCCTTCCGATCCCTCTCATTTCGTTATAGTTGCAATTGTCCCCCTTTGAGCGCACTTCTTAATAATAGAAAAACTATTATCAAAGCGCCGACTTTCCAGAAAAAGACGCACCAAAAGTACTCGTTAAAACTCACCCACCGCTTTAATTAAGAAATATTATTTTTAATGTTAATAGAGGGTAACGACCCCGGGATTTTTATAGACGCGCCTTTCTTCCATCTATGTACATATTATATTTAGGCAGCAGCTGCCTCGAATAATTATGTATTCAAAAGGGCTTCTAATTAATATCGTGGTATTTAATTAGCACAGAGCCTTTGTATAAGCTGAAAATAATATTATATAAATTTTAAACAGCCGAAACTTCGTTAAAAATTGAAACACCGAAAATTTGACGGTGAATTTTCATTTATTAAGAGCACTCAGACGAAATTTGTTATAGCTCGGTGCAAATCACAAACAACCAATAGCGATCGATATGCTGAATACAAAATTTCAACGTAAATAGGCGCATTACATGTTTCAATGGAAATTAAAGCAATAACAACTACATTTATACATGCCTAAAAAACGAGAATAACTTACTGTACGTGGAATGGAATGGTAAAATTAATAGGTTGTATTTATTCGGATATATCATAATCCAACAATATTTTTAGTTACATACTAAGATTGAAATAACAGACGTTTGAAGAACTTAGAACAATTGAATACTTGTCACAATAAATTGCTTCAAGAAGACAAACCGTTACAGAGCGCGCAGCATTGGCCTCAGGTGACAGCAAAGCAATTGATTTAACCTGCAATAGTCCAGGAATTGAGCGAAGTAGTTAAAAACATCGTTAAGCACATTGTCAAACGCGTTTAAGTTGGCTGAAGTGAAAGTTTTCACGTTACGAATACTTCAAAAGTCCATTACACGCTTGACGGCGTCTGCGTCGACCTTACGGCGGCAAGTTGTTTGTAATTACACAGACATAGCCCAAGATTTCATTTAAACTTTGTGACGGCAACCGCTGGTGACAGCCGCGATTTTTGACTCCAAAAAAAATTTCTCCGTTTTTAGCATTTTAATGACGGAAAATGACAATCGGAATATCATTCATATACCTTAACCTTACATTCACTCTTCCATAAGTAAACATCCTAAATTTCTATTTAATAAAACAGAAGTCAAAACAATTCTGTATATTAAAATTTTGTTAAAAATATATATATTTCTATGTATATGGATGTTCTAAAACAATTTACTAGTTGGTAATTATTTGTTTCTGTTGGCTCTTTCTATGTGTCAATCACGTAAAAAACAGCGACCAGATTTTACACAATTTTATATGTTACAAAATTTAATATGATAGATATATATTAGATTCAAAATATATTCTACACAAAAAAAAATTGTACACGTGGGAGGAAATTAAATCACGCTACGCTTTCTATGAATAATTTGTATATACCCGTAGAGAAAGACGAGTGAGTTTGCATATATCAGGTGATCATTAGATTAGCAAAAGGCTACTAAAATAATGTTGGTATATTTCGTCTTAAAGAAATTAAAAAGAAAATATACGCGAGCTAAGCCAGACACTATACCGTAGTCGATTGAATTAATAAGTTAGTGGTTCATGCATAATATTGAGGTAGACCAACGTTCCTACATATTCATAGAAACAATTTCTTAGCTCTGCAGTTTTCTTATATCTTTATATTTAGTATCTAGTAGCTCTTTCAGAATTCTCTCATTACGAAAAGTGAATATGGAACAATATGAAAACATATATGTTAATGCTGTAATATATTAATATAATAATCATAATAACTAGATACCTATTAACTTAATTTCAGCGCAGAATACATTTACATTAATAAATGTTGACTTTTTTATTATTTTTAAGACATACAATTGTTGTGCGCATGTTGTTGTCGCGGTGTTAGATTGATCTTAGATCAAGTGCGTGCACTGGATGCCAACACAAATCCATCTGCGAAGAGTATTTGGCACAATTATAAAATATGTACTTACATTTTCAAATTACATAAAAAGCGCTCTATTATCTTAGTTTAGACCTGTTGTCGATCTCTCAAAATTGATCCCAATTAAAATTTGTGCGGCATAAGTGGCGCGGCGGGTAACGAAATAAACATGGCTATAATTGCTTAGTCTATGACTTGTTTTTATCGTACGACACAACACTAGCGAGGGAAGCCCTATATGTATTCGCATAACCTATAAACTTATTCGTACATGAGTGAAGTGTGTACTATTGTCGCAATATAATTAATTCAATCTACTCTTCATACAAAATTACCCTTTAAATACGTTCAATATTGATACATTCTCTTCTTTATTAAAACAAGTTGTGTTTTAGTTGCGCTATGAATTAGAGTCTATCAAATCGAAATCTTTGTTGCACTAGATAGTAGATGTTATTCTTTAAATGACATAGAAAATAAAAAATAAACCGATAGCTGCATCACGTCATTCTATGCACAAACGTGACCAGTAGAATTTGTTATATGATATATATGATAGATGATGATGAGTTGTCTGATGGTAAGTTACCAATAGCTAACACTATTGCCGCCGTTTGACAAAAACCTTCTGGATGCACCAGTGGATACTTACAACACAAATATAAATAGATGTTCGTTATATTATTCTCACAATGTTACCAAAAACAATATATCAGACTGGATAAATGTGATGAGTCCCTTAGCCTACAATAAAAACTGAAAAACGAAGCTGCGAGAACGAGCCGCGAATTTTTAGGACGACCCACTCGTTTTTGTAGAGTCGAAAAAACTCGCAGGTACAAGTAGTACTAACGCGTAATGAAACACGAATCGGGAAAAGAAATAAAACAAAATCATGCTCTTTAGAAAGCATAAATATGCGATATTTTTTCTTATTTAAATACTAAAGCGAGTATTGCTAAAGGATTCGATAGAGATGTTGTTTTTTGTTTATTTTGATAGGAATCCAAATTTTAGTAAAATACGTGGCTTTATGGAAATTTATTTATACTTCAATTTGTTATAATTTTAGTTTAAGTAATTTTATTTGTGTATTTTATATACAATAGCTATAAAACTATTAAATTTCAATACGTTTAAAAAGTTATATTATGAAATTTTTAGAGAGTTTTAACATGACCCCAATCAATGCCTTTATTAATGGGACCACTCCTTAAATGAGACAGACTCCGTTTATTTAAAATCCCCCGAGTAAATTAAAATGGATGGAATCCCTTACTCATTTAATAAATGTAAGGATAATATTTTTTAGATTTTCTTTTAAGTTTTACTAAGTACGATTTATTTCAAGCTTTGAATTAAGTACTGGCTAATGAAATAAATGGTGAACATGAATTCAGAATGATAGATAGAATATGTCATGACTTTTTGTCTAAATAATTTTATTAAGCTTAAGAAAGTAGAATTCGTCCAGAAATTTCACGATGTTATATTTAAACATTTGTTTAATGTTTTAAGTAATATAAACGAGGTTTGGTAAGTGAAATATGGGCCAGTTGGCGGGAAACTAATGCCCAGACGAAATAACTAATCGTTTTCCTACGAAATGCATTCAAAATGGTTAACTTCGTAATAGATGCCAATTTGTGTCTCTTCCCCGGATATATTTTACATATCCCAACAATAATAAAGACTGCAAAAAACAATCAACAGCAATTATAATCAATAAACTCAATGAGATTTTATAATTTATTAAAATTTATATTGCTGATTTTTATTTCAATTCAAGTGACGTGAATATAATTGGGCGCAACATGACAGTTTAATGTGTAGTTGTTTTACATAGTAGATATAAGTAACATTAATTTCCATGGGTCAAATGAATTAGTTCTCTTTAGGCTCCATGCTGGCGTTATAAATTCCTATTCACGTAAAAGCTAAACTGTATTAGCATATTAATAACTTGTCAATGGTTTACCTTCATGTCGAACCGCTGTATACAATATATTCACCAAGTACAATAATGAATTTAACATCTAATCATTAATAATTACCAATAGGAAATTATGACATAGGTCGTTAATCGTATTATAACCTCAAATCACACCAAAACTATTAATTACGACCATCAGCGCATGCCCAATGCCCATTCAATTACCGACACGGTGTGATTGATCTCAGGTAGCAATAACATTATTCTAACACAAGCTGCGGCTATATACGTACATTAATTTCGCTTTGAAACCAATAAGGGTGTTTACAAACAGGCTTCGTACTTTGTGGTCAGCTCGCAAACAAAGCTGCCCGTTATTGCATCTCTGTGTACCTACTACTATTTCAGTGTTAATAATTCTACGAAAACGTGCTAACAAAGTTTATAGATAATAAATTAGATACCTACTTCTACAACAATGTATTATTAATACCAAAATTTTTATATTAGGTAATTGTAACTAAAGTCATACATATTTCCAGCAAGTGATTTTTACTATATTGCTATATAGCCTATAGCTCGTTTGCTTCAATTATTTTTGATGAGCAATTAGCTTCCTATTACTTTTTTTTGTATATTATTACAGTAGTATAGTATAATGTTTTCGTCAAAAGAAATAATAACATTTTTATATTACTTTGATAACAACAATAATTAAACGAGTTCTGTATAGCTGAATTTATTGAAGCTAGACGTTTAAACCACTAACGGGACAGTTCGTTAAAAAGATAAGTTTTTCAATGAGGCCTTAAAGATGTTTATTTTTTCTTCCTCTCGGCTCACCCATAAACGAAAGCTGTCAACGCTCACCATTGAAATCGGTCTCCTTTAATTTTGAAGCCAATAAATTTTGTAATCCGCCAACAAAATTTATATCTGCTATTTAATGTCAATGAAAGAAAATGCTTTTTGCTACACCGGAACGCAACCGATATCATTTTACATACAAAGGTAATGCGCCGATTAACATAAGCACACGTATTTCAAGTTGCCTATATTTTCATTAATTTAATCGTCGTGACACATATCTCAATATCAGTATTTCAGAGGATACACCAGTCAGCATACTTTTGCGAAGAAAATATTGCCAACATACAACATGCATATCTATATGCGACCTACAAATAAATTCAAATTCACAAATATTAAACTTCCATAATTCATGAAAATCAAAATATTCATACTTATACGTAAGATGAATAAAGTACTAAGCCGGTCGAACCTGGGCAGCCCTCGAAATGCGTATGACAGTGTACTTGTTCGAATCTAATCGTTCGAGAGTCGACATGCACGCAAATTGCACCGCTTGTTTACGACAATGTGCCTACCTAACTCAATTTGCGTGCTATTGTTAGAAGGGCCCGTTAACTAGGCTCTTATTGAACTCCTCTTAATACAGACTTGGTAGCTTTGCCCCATTTCACATCTTCATATCTGTCATGAGCAGAATTTAACTTCCGTGTCAGTTGCAAATAGTCCATTGTCATGTTCTATTTTAAAGGTCTTAGCGTGCGTTTCTCAGAGGACTCAATTTTATATGAGTCATGTATAGAGGGTTGGTAGTAGATTAACTTCAAGTTTGTGGAGTCGCCGCCCTTGTCCCTCGGTCACCACCTTGAAGATAGGGTTTCAAGCGTACATATATATATACAGTACGAAAATAGAAAATATATTACATCTTTCAAAATAAGTTGAATTTATTGACTCCAGTAAGATTAAGTGAAAATTCACGTATTCCTAAACGATATTCTTAGTTCATATTTAAAAAACATAAAATATTCAATATCACGAGACTTAATCACCTTTCCTTCAACTGAAACGAAATGGTATTTCCATTGAACAAATGGTGAAATCGTGATGCATTGTCGTCAGCCATTCGCCTCGGAATTGAAAGGGTTGGATTCGATATCGTACGACGCAGCTAAACGCCGATCGTAGAGCCAAATGAATACCTACAGCCGATACAAAGAACTTGTCGGAATATTGATGCTTTCACGTCTGCAGTTGAGCTCTGATCAATATAAGGCTTATTCGATGAAACTGGCTAGGACTTCTAATTTAAAATACGACCAGCGAACAAAATGTAGTTATACTTTTTGCAGATTATACAAAAAAAAATAAAACATAAATAATTGTCAAAATCCAGTGTAACTTTCATTTACAATGTTTGGTATCTAAATTGTAGGTAGGAAATAATGATAAATTAGAAAATGTTGCAAAAAATAAATCTGCAATGCGGATATTGTTTCAAGCCGACGGCGAGACGACTCGCTAACTTTAAAGTCAAAGACGAATTCGAATGCTACTCAGAAAGTTACGTTAAATGTTTTTGGGGTTTATGCGAGTCTCAAAAAAACGAAAGTAGTTTTGTTTCAAAAACTTCGGAGCAAGGTAATAAACAAGTACGTATCTAAGTTTCTTTTGGTAACTTTCAGTTTGTTTGTAGGCTGACGGCATATGAAAGTTTAAAGATTTACAGAATTGCCTTATATGAGCCTTAGAAATTAAAACATTTTCACAATATTCCATATTCAGCTAATAAATAGGGACTAGGACTTTTTCTGTGCACCATACAACCAGTCATCATCATCAGCCTATACATGTTCTCACTGCTGGGACACAGGCCTCCTATGGAAGGTTCAGGTCATAAGCTATCAAACTGGCCAAGTCCAATCAAACAATCGATAAATTATACAAATACATGTACTTTTTCAGTAAAAATGTTTTTTTTATTCCCTCTGTAATTAGGACTATTAAAAATATTAGGACTATTATTATTTAAAGTATATAGAACCGAGTAGGCAGGCTTATCCCAAACCCTATAGCTTATAGTATGGAAACGGGGAAATAAACAACTGTAAAAAATACCAACGTTACCAAAAGATAACATTTCTTAATCTTAGACCCTAGTCTAAAGTTATTTAGCTTATAAAGTAAATACTTTTAAGATTAATGTAAATATAGAATTTTATTGCAATCAGTGTATGAACGTATCTATTTCTACTATCTAAGTATCGCGTCTAAAATTAAAAATGGAAAGTATTACTTGAAACTTTATTTTCTATGCGTGTACACTGTGCACGCATTTTTAAATTGACTTTGATGTTTTTTTTGACCACCATCTCGTTCCTCAATTCCTTTTATTTTCAATACCTAACTATATAATCTGTACTAATAGTATAAAGCTGAAGAGTTTGTTTGTTTGAACGTGTTAATCTCGGGGTGTACTTTTTCCGATTTGAAAATTCTTATACCGTTATGAGGTTCCGTTCCAGAGTGCTATAGTCCGCCTTTGGGCGAAGCCGGGGCGGACAGCAACCCAGTACAAAATAAAAAGATTACATATCAGGATAAATAATATAGGTTGATTTTTCTTAATGATTCCGTTCTTGAATGGTTTTTGCCCTTTAGTAACAGAGACCTCTAACGAACACTTGGCAAAACAAGTACGTCATGGGGATTTATTTCCTACGTAGCAACAACATTGAAGATGGCGCTAGTAACAAATGGAACTGAAGTCTGTTTTAGAACAAGCTAATGTATGAAAAAAAATATTTTCTTAAGTTATTATAGCATATGGAATTAACAAAATAATTTCATTGTTTCAGTTATAACACAGCAACCACACCGGCAATACCATTCTTACTAAGGTACAATAAAAACTAGAAAGGAGATATTTAAATCAGACATTGTGTAAAATTAGAAAAATAAATAATTTGTTTTATTGACCATTAAATACTTTGATCATTTAAACTATTCTGATTTTCATTTAGCACCTGCCTCACATTAATATTTATTCTCGATTCTTCAACATATGTATTAAATTTACTCCATTCTTCCATATTCAAATTTTTGTTCATTTCCTTAATTAAATCATCTTCAACAATATACTTAAATTCTACGCCTAAATTTGAACTACAAGTCATATCTTTATTATTCCAATGATGTATTGAAGCAGGTAAGATTTTTGGTACCGCATGGTAGCATAGTCTAGCTTCTTTAGACATAACAGCTATATCCCCACTCGATAATAAAAAAGCTGTAGGCTTGACACTCTTGTCATGGCCTCCTAATAAAAGTATTGCTGACTGCCCAAAACTGAAAAAAATGCATTTTCTTTTTTAGAATTGCATGCAGTTGCAAACTTAGAATTTCTTATTATATAATTATAATTATAATGGACACTAGGAAATTATAGTAAATTAATATCAGAATTAAGTGGAACTTGCCTAAATGAAAACAAAGGTGCTTCCAAATTAACTTCGGAGTGATCTGTATGTGCTGACAGAGTAGAATCCATGTGATAATAGTTTACTATAGCTGCTTCAGCCTTGAATGTGCTGTAACCAAGTGTTCTCGCCACTACATCACATAACTCAGCCAACTCTAAAGGAAAAGCAGTTTTATTTTCCTCACTATATACCTGAAAATAGGTTCAGTTTAAAAATTGTTTGCATTATTATATTTAATTTATTTCAAATATTTATTAAACAAACACAATTTCTGAATATATCTTTAATTTATTTGGAATAATTAAGAAAATATGTTTGCTATATTTTCTAGTTTACTGTTTGTTTATCTGCATAGAAAATTATTCAATGCATTATATTGTAAAACTTTAATATTAACATTGTACTTTAGTATCCCAATTGTGATGATATCCTAGTGTAGTCCATCTCAATTTCTTTTGCAGTTTCCTGTCACATACTCCACTTTTAAAACATTCTGCCCACCAATCATCAACCGGTTTATCAATATCTATGTTCCTTTTATGAGGCTTTCTTGGGTATTCTTCTAAGCATTTTCTCATCCAATACCTCTGACCTAAATTTGTAAATGGATTCTTTATTATAATAAATCCAGGATTATTATTTGAAGAGAAAATTTCCCATTTGGATACATCTTCTAAACCTAACGATTTTGCTCTTAAATCATCCTTTACCACTTGTGAGATGATTTTTACCTGTAAGGTAATTTTCATTTTGTATTATTTGCAGATCTCGCATGATCTTGAAAATACTAGATTACCTTACATACCTCGTTTGAGAAATTGGTATTATCGACAGATATAACAGCCTCAAGCGATGGTTTAGGTTTATTACTTTTGTAATATTTGAACACTTTCATAAAATTATCGTTTCTCATATCCCACGTTCTTTTCATAGTAATGTTTTATTCATATCATCATAATAAAAAGGTTCCCTGACAGGCTTGCGACTTTAAGCCTTTGATAATCATCACTAATATAAATGTATTGAAGTTGAAGATTGATATTGTATGAATGTATGATAACAGTAATATAACCTATAAATTTTATTCTACTTCAAAACTTTGAAGGATACTTATCTTTAAAGTATATATCTATTTAATGTACAATATGTGGGTAATTTCACAAAATTTTAATAAATTAGCATAAAAATAAAATTAATAAATATATTTGCCGCCAAGTTTCATATTATTTAAGCAAGTAACAACACATTACATAGAGACCAGAGTTCATATTATTCAATTATATATGTGCAAATAGAATCAAGAATGACATTGTAATGATGATAATAAATGAATTTTCAAGAAACAATAAGCAAATATTCAATACTTATATAGTACTTTATAATGGATGTGATTTTCAATTTTTTTTGTTTATCAAAGATATTTTTAAACCGCAAGACAAATTTTACGCATGTTTTTGTGTTAAGTCTATCCATAGTATCAAAGCTCCCGAACGGTTGAACCAAATTTACTATTCTTTTTTTTTTAAATTTGTTACTTGACCGAAAGAATACGAAAGTGTCAAGTAAGTCCTATTTTAATTTCGTAGAGTTCTGAGAATTTGAAGGCATTTTAACTTTTATGTCAAATATTCGTACAAAAAAATCTGCGCACTAACAAGCTACTTTAAAGTTTATGGTTACATATACGTAATTAAATCTTTGTTTTTGTTAATAAATTACATACGTTAATATGAGTAGTATAGCATGATTATAATATGTAGAAGAATATGTACTATATCTTGTTTGGCCATGGTGATATCATTAGAAAGAGACACTACCGCCGAGAGCCTTCTCATTCGGACCGATTTTTGCGCCATAGCACACAATCTAGTTAGTACTTATATATAGTACTTGTACTTATTATTCTGTGGTTTAACGGCTGCTCACTGCGTACTGCATTCTGCTCAAAGAGTAGAATAATTTTGCTCATTACATAGTGACTAGTTTTTAATCTGTGATTCTGCTGTCTGACATCTGTCATCTACAATGTTTTTGTTTTCAATTTTCCGAGTTACAAATTTAACCATATAATTTAAAATTATCTTGAAAAATTGTTCACTGTAATTTAATAAATACTATATTATAATAAGAACAAGTAATTAAAATGAAATCTGTCCAAGAACCTGAGGATATAAAAGTAAACATCAATGATTTTTTTATATTGTCCATTTGATTTCTGTTTTAGTATCTAAAATTAACTATTTTCCATTTCACAGATTGAAGAGCTAGATGGGAAAGCAAAACTGAGAAAATGGTTAAATATGAACTTTAGAATAGAAATGACTGATGGACGAATTCTTATCGGAGTGTTTCTTTGTACGGATCGAGATGCTAATGTTATACTGGGTTCGTAATTTCTTATTTATTTATATATTAAAGAGAGCGACACATTGTTTGACCAAAAATAAAAATTTGAACAACACTCGAAAGACTCCAAGATTAGAGTCTTAGACCAAAACTCCAAATTTATGTATTTGTATTAAAAAAAACTGTACTTTATACTTAATAAGGCGAAAACATCATGAAAAATATAGTATTTATAAAGCCGTCCGACCTGGCTTCACTCAAGATACAAAATACACAGCCTAAAGTACTCAGAATTATATACATATCCAATGGTGAAATAATTTATGTAAGGGGTCCAGTAGTTCTGTGATAAGTGAAAACAAATATACAAACAAACTCTTCAACTCTATTTTGTCTATATTTTTTTTATTTATATTCTTTACCTGGAAGAAATTAAGGGGCAATATCGTATTAGGAATATTTAATTTTTAACATGTTTCCTGTTTTGTTGAGACACTTTTTAAAAATTACATTGTATTTAATTTATGGTTACAGGTGCTTGTTCAGAGTATTCAAAGAATAGTGATGGAGAGCCTGAAGAACCAAGAGTGCTAGGTCTGGTCATGGTGCCTGGTAGGCATATAGTCTCAATACAGATAGATGATACAAATCCACCCCAAAAATATTATTATGAGGAATGAATTTGTTTTCTTGAAACACACTTATTTATATTTTAGGTTATTAAAACAAATATTGATACGGTCTTCTTTTAATTATATTCCAAATCTTGAAAAATAAGGATTTAATTAGGAATAAGGAATAGATTTAAATAAATTAATGTAACAATCTAAACTTTAGCGCTGTTTGGACAGCGATAATATTAGATTATAAAACATGATAACAACTAAAAATTAATCATGGTAAAGTTTTATTGAATATAATTATTTTCTCAAGGGCAAAAGAGTGTTAATTAAAAAAAAATGGTTAAGTAATTTATGAAAGAAATAAAAATATTGTATTAAGGTAAAAAAAAATATAATTATATTTACAGATTATCCAATAGTTGCTTCAGAACATTAATTTCAAGGTAAATATTTTTCGATTCATTAGCAAACGGGTTATAGCTATCTTTATCCAATATTATTAAAGAAGAGAGGAATTGTGTTAAATCTTTTTTTATATCTTTGATACCTTGATCTGGTCTATTTAAGACAGTTTCCAAGAATGTTCTGTTTAGAATATAGTTGATACACATAAAGGGATGCTTGGAGTTATCATTTGTCAAATGAAGATAAAAATCAGTGCTCAAGTTCCTTATGTTTTCATCCTCATCTTGCAAGAGAATAATGGCAGAGTTTATGGCATGAATCTTGACATCATCTGGTAAATTGGGAAAGACTGATGTCAATTCATTATTAGCTAATGCACTTATAGTTCTCATATCTGTATCATAATTTCCAGGATCACAGAGTTCAAAAATAACATGGGATATTTTTCTTATATCATCGACTTGCAAATTCTTACCACATATTCTAGCTGCAAAGGGTATAAAATACCTTGTGCAGAATTTTTTGTTTAATAGTTTCCGAAATGTATCAGTACTTATTTGTACATTCAATTCAATTTTCTTTGATAATATATAAACAAATTTCCAAATCTCATAGCTACTTATAGCCTTGCTTGAAGATATTAATGTGTAAGCAATTTGTGATAGCGGTTGTGCTGCTAAATGCAAATCTTCTTCAAGTTTCTGGCAAATTATTTCAGTATGTGATTCGAGGTCACTAAAATCTAGAATAGTTAAGAAATATCTAGCCAACATATCCCAAGTGGTGTTCTCTATGAAGTATTTAATTCTAAAATTTGCCCATACAAATGCCCCAGGTAAATGCTTATTCTTTGAAACTTCCAAACATACTTGACTTATAGAATCATCTATTTGAATTAAGTCTTCAGATATAAATATTCTTTCAAATATCACTCTATTCAAGTAGCTATGTTGCCTACTTTGCAAGATAAGATTATATTTTTGTCTCAATGCCATAACATCAGACTTTGGTGAGTCTTTATATATCTTGAATAATTCATCCATTAACATCAAAATTCCATGTAAAGAATTTTCAGAAATATATTTATACTCAACTAATAGTTGATAAATTTCTATAAAGGAATAAATATTGATAATACATCGTGAAACTAGTCTTCTTACTGTATATATGGGGCTGCCTAAACATATTTTTAAACATTCCAGTAACTGCAAATCATTATGCCTTTGAACTTTTAAATCATATGAAAAATTATATCTTTTTGCAATATTTGCTAGTATGTTTAAAATAGGAACTAAATTAGATTGTTCTTGAATATCAACACAATATGTTATCTGCTTTAGTTTTGTAAGGATGAAAGACCACAATTTTGAGGAATGAGTTCTAAATTCATCACAACCTACAGTAGCAACAGTTTCTTCATCAACACCTGATGCTTTTTTCTGTCCAATTAATTTAGGAACCAATGCTCCATATAACTGAAGGGCTGCATTCCTATGGAAAAACATATATTATTTTTATAATTCAGGGTGTTAAAAAAAATTAATCATTTTATAAATAATGATAATTTTCGTCTACCTGATTTGCCAATGGGGACTTGTCAAATTTTCAAATGCAAGCTTGGCTAATTTTGCTGAATAATACATCATCTCGGACGCCAGGCTACTATCAGTTACTATTTTAGTAAGAAAATGTATAAATATAGCTTTGGGTAAGTCTTGCTCTTTGTCATTGCATTCTTTTTCAATTAATGTATCCGAAGTTTCTGCACACACTTTCAGTAAGGCATTTATAAAATAGTGAAATAATGGCTGAAAAAAATATTGATTTTAATGAGATTAAAAAAAGTGATTTATGAGTTAATTATTAAAAAAAACTTACTTTTCCTTTCTTCATATCACTAGAAACAATTCTATGAATCATTATAGACAGACCTGCACCCCTCCGTGTAACTGAGGCCATGACATTTGCCTCAAATATTAATTCCTTTAGTTTTTTCTCTAGCAATTTAAATGGCAATTGGGATGCCTTATATTGTGGTGGTAATGAAGAAAGATGTTGTATACTTTTACCTATAAAAAACAAAAACAATGATCTGAATGAATGAATAAAAAATGAATTCACTCATTTTTTATTTAATATAAATTGATCATTAAAACATGTCCTATACAAATACCTAAAGTTGCTCCTGCAGCTTCTATGGCTCCCTTATGACGACAAGTTTCGAGCACATGTGTTATAATATTTAAACATTTTTCACAAGTACCTTCATCTTCTATATTATATGCTAGTAGCAAGGATGCAAGTTCGCAAGATGCCTTAAAGGGAGAAAAGAATTTATTAAGAGACATAGTTCATATTTATTAAGTTCATAACAGATTGATTTTATACAATGCTGATTCAACATGCATATGAATCCTTAAAACTATTAAAGTTTTAAGGATTCATATGCATGTTGAAATAGTCACGAAAACTAGAAATTTATATGTATAATGTATAAAAATTATTATAATACCTTAACATTCAACCAAAGACAGCTAAGCACTATTTGATGCAAGCCAGATATTTTAGCTTCATCATTTTCTTGTGGTGAAAATTTAGATGTCTTTATATAATTCTCTACCATATCACTCATTTTTGAAAAATCAAAACTAACAGTTGCTTCCTCATCTCCCATAAATTGATTTGATACATTATCCAATATTTTTATTAGAACCAAACTGCTATCTTCTTTAATATTAAGTTTATAACCAGTTTCAAGACAAGATGCATAAATTATACTTAGTATTCCTATTATTGAATACAACTGTTTTCCTGCAGTAATTGAATCAACAACATTCCTTTGTAACCTAATTTCATGATCAAGTTCATTGTACCAGTAATCATAAACATCTTCAACTTTTTTAAATCTACCCAAAATCTGTTTTTCTTTTAATATAATCTTAATTATTAATTTAAATATAATTCTTCCACATTCTATATCGTAGAAGAACTTGCTTTGTGTGCATTTAAATGCATCCTCTATTAATACACTTAACAGGTCTGTACTGTTTAAATCATCAATGTAATAATTTAATAGTACTTGCAATATATTGTCCCTGACATCATCTGCAGGATCTTTCAACAGAAAGATCAATTTCAAAATGAAATCTCTCTCTGAAAGGAGCCATATGTTGTTGTTTTTAAGCATTTCCATTAACACTTCTCTTTTTCCTTTTTTTGAACTTTGCTTCTTACTTGGGATAGAGTTGAAATGTTTAAAAACTAAATCAATTATTTTAATTGTCGCAATTTTTCTTTGATAGTTACCATCAATATTAATGGATTTTATTATAAAATGTTGCAATTTAATACAAAAATTTTCCATCTCTTGAACATTATCATTTTCAATAGTTAATAAATAAATGTGTTGAAGATGTACCAAAAAACTGCTTAAACTATTTATTAAATTTATCCTTAAAACAGTACAATCTGAATTTACATTGTTATATAGATAATTTAATATTAAATCATATTCATATTTTGTAGGCGAGTACTTTCCATGTAAAACACAAACAACATCAAATGCCATTATCCTCACATGAGTGTTGCAATGATTTAAACCTTCATATATATAATTCATTACTTGATTTTGATCAGACATTCCATAATCTTTGTCCAATAAACCAATTTTATTACCTTGTTTCATAATGCACAAACAACATAGTAATTGTTGTTTAGGATATTCCATTTTATTTACTTCATTAATAAACTTTTCCATCAATGTAGGAAACTTCTTCAGTGAAATTAAACACCAGTAATTATAAAAATTTTCTATGGCCTTTTGTGACTGGCCAACAAATAATTTCAGTAATTTTTTTAGAAATATTGCACACCACTCATCATCAGTATTAATTTTTTTTAATACTGCATAATACATGTCAGAACCAGCAGACACAAGCCCCGGTTTATATAAACTATAGAAAATACCATTGATCCAATCTTTGTCTTGCAATAATGTATGGATATTGCTTTGTGATTGTTCGATAATCTCAGTTAGCATCAAGTATTTAGCTTTGTTCCAGTAAAAGGTGTTAATTTCTTTTATGATTTGAATATAAATATCTTGATCTGCTATTGAAATAAGTGTATGAAATATGGTCCTATTTAAATTTCTTATTCCTGTTATTGGATTTTCCCAGTTGTGGTTAATGGCATTTAAAAGATTGATTTGATTACTTCTATTATAAATTGATTGTTGAAAACTTGTTCCAATGACTTTCTTAAATGAGGAAATAGTTTTGAACACTATAAATGTGTACTGAGAGTAATCATAAGCTTTCAATAATAGTATCCTATATATTAGCTTAATAATATTACATATTATTCCACTTGATTCCCCAATATGCTTTTCTTGAGTAAGATATGAAGATTGAAATATACCATACATTAATGATATTTCTAATGAAAAGTTATTGCTTTGGCTATGATTCTCGTCTATTGAAATATAATCATGTAATATAGTGGACACTTCCTGCAAATATTTTTCTTGATTTTTAGAATACATCAATACAGTATAGAAACATGTTGAGCACAATAGCTGATCATCAAATGTAGGCAAAATTATTGTTAAGTGAGCCCACAATCTATCTAAAATTTTATCAATTGTATTTAAATAATCCTCATTTTGTGATACTTTTTTCATAGATGTCAATATGTCCTGAAAGCAAATAAATATATATTGTAATGGATCAGATAACTCCTTTTTTGTACAAAATTTATAACAATCACATTAGGTACATACCTGTAGAATTTGGGACTGCAATTTAAGTGTTGGCACATCTAATTTTGACAAGAGACTGTCCAAGTTGACTTCCATGATCTGAAACATGTAAGATACTGACAGTACCAATATTTACAAAGATAACTTTTAAGGAAATACAAAAGATTTTACCTTGTACATGTATTGTATTCATATAAATATGACATGTGAAATGATAAAGGTAAATAAAAACAAATATTAATAATTTACTACAATACTATATTTACAAATTGTAATTAACAGCATTTCAATAACTAAGCATCTTTGATAGGTTCAAATCCCTCTTTTTGCATTTTATCTTTAAAAATATTATAGTCCCGTTTCCTATCAAAGTGAGTTACCCATTTTGACGGACACGAATTTTCAAACATTTTCCTAAACTCGGCACATTGTTTAGGTGTTTCAGAGCTATCTTTAACATTGTGTTGGTCAAGGCATTCCCAATATTTGTCTCTAGAATCCCAACAAAGTTTTCTTTGTTGCTTATCAGGAAATGTCATCTTTTGGATTTTAAACCTAAAACCACCAATATGAATGTATACATAAATGACGGGGCCCAGGTTATTAATATTTGAGGAATCGCTAAGAAATTAAATGCAAATCTTTGCATGAATTATGATTTAAACTTACTTCTTTTGCGTTGGATATTGCTACTATGTTGTATCAAATTTTATGGATATCACTTATAAAATTTTGCACAATACGAATAGAAAATGATTACGAAATTAACACAAAAATCCCTGTCCGGTAAAGCAATACATTTTCATTTAGACTTTTTCGTTTAGAGGTTATCGTTATGACATTACTACACGTGACATTGACATTAGACAATTGATTTTTATATTTATATCAAAAATCATTGCCAGTACCTGTGAACTCATTAGATAATATTAATTATTATAATATGTATGTTTTACCATTACTACCTGTGTTTACTTGTAACCCGATTTCCCTAGGGCCCCAAAAAAAACATTGAATTCTTATTTTATTTTGTACTTATACCCGTTCCAAATTTTCTTTTTTTACATTTTTTAAATTGTCAATCAACACAACTTATGAAGAAGTGAAAACAATACAAATTGAATGACTTTTAACAAACTACGTGTATTTAATGTCACGGAAAATAAAATGTAAAAAAAAAATTATTAGGTAACGCGACTAACTACCTACTAGAAGTTCTAGTAGTTTAAGTCGCGACTGGGTACAAATATGTTGTTATAAAGTTACTTTTTTAATAAACTTAAAAGAAATTAAAATATGGTTCTAAGGTGGTCGATGTTAGACTGATTTCAAATTATATTATTTTCATTAAACTGAGATGATGGAAAGACGCAAACTAAGTTGTCTAAGATGTAGCTGCATTTATGCAGACTCTGCGTTCTGGGTATGTTTGGGGTGGTGTCACTAGGTAGGAAGTAGGTATCGCTGATATTATTTTTCATGTTACTTTAATGAAAATTATATTTGTAATGCTATACATTACACACACATATTATTTATACCAATAATTTGAAAAAAAACTTATATACTTATTAGGATAGGTACCAACAGTCCATATACAGAACTTTAATACATAAAGAAAAACATAAAAACAAGTAAACAGACATATATATTATATCTAGCGGTACATAATACCTAATAATAGACTTCCTCAATTCTCAAAATGGGCCATCTAACACTGATATAATTTTTCAAGTCGGACCAGTAGTTCCTACGATTAGTGCGTTCAAACAAACAAACTCTTCAGTTTTATAATATTAGTTTATATATGTACTAATTATTAGGCGTCAAGAACATTCTCACTATACTTAACATTTATACAAAAACAATTATTAAAGTGACCTTACATTTAAAACTTATATTTTATTGCACTTATAATTTTTAAAGCCCTCTCGAGCTTGTTTAAAGTAAAGAAATGGAAATGTTTGACGTCCATTTCAGAGTAAATTTGATGAACTAGACCTTTAATTATGTCGATGCCACCATAATTTTTAATGGTCTCCACAAGACTTTCTTCTACAGAAATCTTACATGTATTTATGAATTTATCTATTTCCTGGTATGATTCATATGGAAATACTCCTGGAATTATTGGAATAACAATGCCTTCACTTCGACATTTCGTATAAAACGATTTAAAAATATCTGCATCGAAAAAGGCTTGAGTTAAAATAAAATCAGCCCCACTATTGACCTTTTCCTTCAAATTTCCAATTGACGCCTCTTTTTCACAGTGTCCAGCAACGCCAATACAGAAATAGTTTCCAGAATGTTTGCGTATGTAGGATATCAATTCTGACGTTGATTTAAAATCAGATGAATTTGCATCAAAGCCTTCTGTAATAAATTACAAAATATATTAATTCAGATTAGAAGTAAAATGGGCAAATGTCCATGGGCGGTGGTGATCGATAGATACCGTCATGCGAACCACCTGCTGTTGCAGTTACCCGCTATTATATAAAAATTATTAGAAAGTAGATATTATGTCCGACAACATTTTTCATCCTTTTTAACTAAAAAATTGCTAAGGGTAAATAGAAGTACCCACAGAGTACACAAAACTTTTTAATGATTAGCTTTCCAGCCGGCGTATTTTCCTTTTCGTGTTAAACTGGGGACACCGGCTTCCGCCCACGGCTTCGTCGGCGTACATTACGTACTGTACAGTACGTTTAAGAAAAGATTGAACTATCTCTCTACCAAATTTGATCCAAATCGGATCAGTAGTTTAGGCGTGAAGAAAAAACAGACAGAGAAACAGATTTATTTTCATATTTATTAATATTAGTAGATATGACATTAAACTACGAAATATCAAATTTAAGTGTTGCTTATTGAGGTAGGTAATGAATAGCTAAAAGTCAAAATATATACATAATAGCAATGATAACTTACCTCCCAGTAAAACGAATAAATTACATACGCCCTTTGATTTAAGATAATCTAGTATTTTATCCAAATAAACAGTTCTCAATTTATCACAGGATAAATGCAATAAAACAGTTTTCTTTTTATTTCTTAATTTTTCAACCAATCTTAAAGGTGCAATATCCAAATTTTCAAATGCATATAACTTTGCATGCCATGTTATCGAATAAAACAATGGATCTATTTCAAGGTTTTCTATGTCTTCGACGTTTATATCTGGCGTTAATTCAAACGAGTATGTAAACTTTTGGGTACCTGATATGATTTCTGTTATTTTCCGACACATTGCAAAGTCTCTGAATGCTACAGTTAACTAGACTTCCCGCTATTGGCGTTATTTGACTTCGGATCTTAATACAAGAATAAAAAAGGAAATAAGATAACACCCGCGATATATAACGAACAATATCTTTAAGCTTATCGATATGGTTTATTGCTCAGTGATAACGACTTATTAAACATTAATTATGAGACTATTCTAGAAGTTATACATTTATAAATCACACGATCCAATCGTTTATTTGTTATTGTAAATATACGAACAATAAATGAGGTTCATGTGGATTGTAGGTAATAAGAAATAAAACCATATTATAAATAAGTAAGATGTAATATACGGGTCTACATTAAAAACAAACGTACATGTTCATATCACAACCAAAACAGCATAAAAACTTCACACCCAAATTAAAATGCCGAATGATCTTTTATTGATTAATTATTTTAATGAAATATTATGTAGACTACAACAAAAAATCCTTAATATTTTAACTCATAGCCAAGTGGACATTTAACTGTAATTATTTTTGGGCGTTTAAGCAATTCAAATTCATACAAAATGTCTACACGTATTTAGTACATACTACGAGTTATGTATATAAATTGACTATTTAAAATTAATCCAATATGATTGCTTGATAATGACGGATTATAATACAATGGCAATATTTTGACTAATTGTGTAAAAGCTTCCAAACACCTACTCTACGTTTGCTAAATATTTTTATTTAAATACATTAACTTACTTAAAAATGTTACCTTCTTACATTACTTACGTATGTAAGTTATTACGATTTTATAAAGCTTCGTTCAATATTATAACACGCTTATAATTTCAAACAATTATCGTTGCATACGTGATGCGACGTAGATACATGATGATGACCCATACCGGATGATGGATGGAAATAAAATAACACTTTTCTATTGAATGCCACAAATTTATAGGAAGGATAGAATGTTGTTTTCCGATTTTCATATAACAAGTTCATTTGAACAGAACGAGGCCATGAACCCTCTGGAGAGCTATATCTATATTTTGATATGTCTATATTTAATTCCAAACTACACATTACTGAAAAAATTACACAGCAACTACTCACTGAATATATATCGTCACACAGCTACTTCGTAGGTCTTTTAAAATTTAATTTCTTATAGAATATTTGAGTCAATTCACTACTATAGGGAATGGGCCTCCGGTATTTGATAGACGTAAAAGGTTATTCAACTGAGTTAATCAGTCCGCATACAATGAACATCATGATATTTTCCTTATTGACTAGATACAGAGCTTACGGATATAGAGCAGAGACAACAAAATGCCATCTCCTTGGCGCAGCCGTGTTTTTTCAGTTCAGTTGTTCAGGGCGGTTTTATCGGTTTTAGCCTCGAATCACTGCAATTTTAATAACACATCTTTGAAT
The DNA here is from genome assembly GCF_012273895.1 of Zerene cesonia. Lineage (NCBI taxonomy): Eukaryota > Metazoa > Arthropoda > Insecta > Lepidoptera > Pieridae > Zerene > Zerene cesonia. The sequence goes on from NC_052117.1 coordinate 4,170,366, forward strand.
TTTTGCAGCCCGTTCCATTTACTACTTTTTTAAAGTGTTTTTTTTTAAAGGACTCTTATAATTCCTCCAAGGACCTTTTCCTGGGTTATGGTTAGGCAGCCTGACTGCGCCAGTGGCCATTTCCTATTTAGATTTTCTAAATGACTTGGGACCTAAATACTGTAGCGGACGAAATTACAACAAATGAACAGGGTAACTCTAAGTTAAACAAATTTTAATCTTTATTGAAAGAGCTTATTCACAAAATAAGGTCAATAACTTATTTAACCAGACACGCCCTGTATGTGACGTCCATAGAGTAATACCATGTCTAAATTTAAATTTTGACTCTTTTAGTCGGTTTCTAAGGATTATTAGTTATTATTGGCCTTCTTATTTTGAGCTTTTAAAAAATACAACGCAACTCATTCCGCACTTATCGCATTTCGTCTTTTGTAAATTTGAGTATGAATAAATGCTGCGTATTATCAGCCCTGGCATTCCCTAGGTTGTCTTCAAAATAGCATAACTATGCGTATCTACTTATAATAATCGGGAATGTATTCGATATCTTTTACTCCATTCAAAAGGCAAAATAACTGAATTAATGTCGCATTTTAAACAAATTGAGACATTGGGCAGTGTTATCTGTGAGCGTCAGTCAAATCACACACCTTCATATGTTTATTAAGCATTAATCGATTATTTTCAAGTTTTATGTTTCCACAAAGCTTAAATAATAGCAGGACACACTGACGATCTGAATTGACACAGAATTCAGTCTTTTTTCCTAAAATTAAATTGTTTACTTAAATAGGAGGTAGTTTATTATTTACAGGGGATTAATTCTACGGTAGTCATTATCTATTCATTTGAATTTCTTCAAAGACGACATTGCAATGCTCTAATGAAATTCTTAACATATTAGCTAATATTTTAGGTTAAATCTACCATGACTACCGCAAAATTTAATTGAGTTGATATTTGTTTATTTAAATAACAAATACATTTTATAACCGTCACTAGTAACAATTAAGCCTACATCCATATTGTCACATTATTTATCACTATTCGAGATTATTGTATACTTAAATGTACAAAAAACTATTACATAATGTGTTCAAAAATGTTTCGATTCTTCCAGATAAATAACACTTAAACTTATTTTTCGTGCAACCTGAACACTGTTCCGTGAGCTACAATTATAATAATGCAAATACAGTTTTATCTTGTGTGACAATTCGATTATTAATTATCTTAAAATATTAATACAAAATACATTAGATAAACGAATACATCATAGTGGAATGTCTTATACATGTGAAATGTTTAAGTCCTAGTTTTCAGTTAAGCTATTTTCATTCCTTGAATTTCTAATTTTTTCTAGGAATTTCTACAGCTAACCACATTATTAAATACTTCATAATAGGTATATGTTTATGATCAACAGCTACAGATCTGAAATAAGATAGAGCTTTCTAATATGACTGATTAAATTTAGTACTATGGCAGTTGTAATAATACTTTTAAATCGACTCCATTTGTTCAGTTAACTCCAGTATGGGACTTTCGCTGAGCGGTAACATATTAGTGGTTGGAGGGAGGCTATGTCCTTGCCAGCTGGGCTGTAATGAAAAATTATAAATATTTTCTATATAAAGCGCTGTGGTTTCGGAAAAGTTTTATTATCGTCAATATTCAATGAATTTTTATAGTGTTCGAAAGCCAATTTAAAAAAAAAGAGAATTGTGAGAAATTATCAGCAGAACATGGGTATTTATAAATCCTTTTGAATGTTATTACATTACATACAGAGCAAAAACGGAGATATTCAATAAAAGACAATCTATTAAACAATATTTCGAAACTCAAAAAATTTATTTTTACAAGACGTCTTCTGTATGTTGTATCTTCAGTAGTGATCGAACCCATTTTTAAAAACTTCACAATTGACAAATACAAATCAATTATGATAGATGTCACAAAAAATACTAATGTGCATGCATGTGTATCCTACAAAATAAGCAAAAATAAATGGTGGCGAAATAAAACAAGAAAATATTATTAATTTTATTTTATTAAATAATCTTGCTTCTAAGTAAAGCTATCACATCTTACGTAATATAATATATTATACGATATAATAACTATTAGCAAATAATAACAAAATCTGTACAAAGACTCACGAGGGAATCATTAAATTATAAAACAACAGCATGATAATAAATAGATACTTATATCATGTAAACATGTACTGTGGGAGTTCACATCAAGCTAACGTAGGAACATTGTGATGATTGATAGAAATGCATTACATTCATTTAATTTCTATAATACAATATTTGGCAAGTTAACCGTATTGGAATTAATATAATACACGAAACGTTCTATACTCTTGTATCGAACAGGAATGAAAGATTTACTTAAACGAATTCAAGGTTTGAATACCAATCTTATTTTAAAAGTTAAGAGGCAGTTGGTTGAATTATATTTATTGATATAATATGAGTAATAATTTAAAGCACTAGTTATTGTCATGCATTCTAAGAGAAGTCCATACTTGGTACTGACATTACATACTACTATGAGACCAACATTGATCTAGCAATGCAGAGACCGATGGTAATATCACGATCGGTCGGTACTGCGTGCAATAACACTACTTGTGACAGACAGATTGCAATTTCAAATAGATCAAGGCTACGGTGTCTGTCTGTGCACTAAGTTTAACTACGTCTACAGTGGACTACTCAATTGATTTGTTGGAATACCTGGAAGCAGGCTTGCGGTTGGAACAGCGACGCGTTCCACTGACCGGGCCAGAGAGGAGCATCTAGAGAATGGCTGGTTTCACCTTCGCGATTTTCTTTAACTTCCCGCCTGCTCAGCTCTGATATCTGACAAGCGCTCTGCAAACTGGACGGGAGGTTCGACCAGTTCTCGTTGCCTAACCTATCCTTGTTCATAATGTTTATCTCCATAGAGCCTTGATATGAAAACTTCGCCAGCTCCTCCTGCGTTTCATCAGCTTTCTGCTTCAGTCTATTCGGATCTTCGACTATAGCTTGAAATGCTAATAGATCTCGATTTTCACTTTCCGACAGCGGCAGAGGCGGCAACACTTGCTGCTGCTGGGCGATCTTGTAGCTCTGTTGCCGTAGCATCTGCCGTCTACTTAAACCAACTTGAATGTTATGTAACGCGTTCATTTCGTGTACAGGTATATTGGGCGGGGTCATTTGTTTCTGTAGCAATTGCCTCTTTTGTTGAAACAGTCTATGCTGCATGAGCTGTTGTTGTAGGGGGGGTTTGCTGACTTGGGAGGCGTGTAATTCCGAACTATCCTGTAGCTGCGATACCATTTTTGGGCTGGCCGGCATTGGCGGAGACGTGCTCGAGTAGTTGAAAGACTCCGGAAGACTGATCCGCTTCGGCGTCGGATTCTTGGTGTCTAAGTAATGCGGAGTGAAGGTGGCCGCGAACTGATTATGTTGGATTTGCCGTTGCGTCATTTCCTCTGCGGGTATCGTGGACTGATATTGTGTTTTTAATTTTTGGGCTTCTTTTTGCACGAGGTGTAATTCTAGAACACCCTTCGCTTTACAGTTCTCATTGAGTTTTTGACTGTTGAAGGCTAAGCTATTTTTCTGAGTTTCGTCGGCTTGCGCGGCCTGCTGGGCGACTAAGCCGTCGCTAGCTCGCCGCCCCTCTCGGAAATCAACCGGACTCCGAGTTATCGCTCTGGCGCAGTTTTTATTAGCGGATTGGTAGTTAAGAGGATTATGTCGCGCTATAAATCCGGTGCCGGGTGTTTTATTATTGTACGACGATATATACACGCACGGATGCATTGGACTGGTATTAACTAGCGAGGTATTTTCATAGGCTAGCCTGTCTTCGTTCGAAGTACAGCTCGGTAAACTGCTGGCCAGTTCGCTCGAACAGTCCGATAATTGGTAATCGATACTTTCGAATGCAGAGAAATTGCTTTGAGACGAATCGCAACTTAAATTTTGGCTGAGGCTTTTGTTGTTAAAAAAAGTGACTACGCCGCTACTGGAACTCGAGCTAGCGTATGAACTTAGTCTGTTTTGAACCCCGCTGGCAACGTTTGGGACGTCTTCCATATCGGTCTCGCAGCCTTCGTCCGTGGATGACGAGTATTGTTGTTGAAATTTTGTCGCCTCATTCGAAGTACCGGGTAGAGCTTGGTTATATGTTTGACCAGTGGTATACCTATTTAAGGAGAATTTGCTATCGGGTCTATATAATGTGTTTTGATATAATTCCCCAGCCGCTGCAGACATTGTCAAACTAGTTTCTGCTGGCATTTGTTGCATTGTATTTTGCAAATAGGAATACGCCGGGAGATGATTCATATAATCTTTAAATGGTGGTGTACTCGATTGTAGCCTATTGATGTCCTGTTGCTGGGCGGCCACGAGCCTACTCGACTCAAGTGGCTTAGGTTGTTCTAAAACGCTGGACAGTTTGGAATCGGTGAACTGAGACGGTATTGGACTAGTACTAAGATTGACCGTACCTTTTAGAGGTAGAGGCGACTGTTGCAATGTATTCATAAGTTTTGCGGCTTCTGAACACATAGTGAAAGTCGTCGAACTGGGCATTTTCATAGAATCTAAATTAAAATTAGTTGCAGATGCGGAGTTTTGGAGAAAATTTGCGATAACATTATGATCGGCTGTAGCGGATGTTCTGCCGCCGTCTATAGCACATTTTGAATCAAAACTGGAGGAGGTCAGTAGCCGAGTACCATCGGCTGCATTTTTATTCGTCTCTGGGCCAACAGTAGTAGATTGTTGAAGTAATCGTCGGCAATCTTCGCTAGACTGCTTCAATATGTTTTGCTGTTGCTCATACGTTGATGCCAATAGCTTATGTGTGGGGCCTTCGTTCAATTTGGCGCCTAACCTTTGGTTCGATTGAGATATGTCCACGTTCCTCATAGAGAGGAGCCTCGTGGATTCCGACTCGTGGCTTCTATCGACGTTAGCGACTAGAAAACTCCGATGTGTGTCAGAAGGATCAGAGTTTCGTTGAAGCAATCTTTGTTCCGTCATATTAACCCCCGCGAGAGAAAGTAAGCGTTGTGTCTCTGCGGATGAGGCGTCTGGTACGGGCATGTTTTGCTGTACCCTACTGTAATCTCTCGGTTGATCGTTAGCGTGTAATAACCTGAAATGGGAAAATATGGATGGATAAGTTGACTTTATAGGGACCGAAGAATATACAACAAAAGACAAAATAATAGTGGGAGCCGTTTTGATCAAGAGATGCATACAAGAAATAGTCGCCGTAAATAAATAAATAAGAGTAATACGTATGAGACAAAAGTGTAAAAATTGAGTATTAGTAAAAATTTATTGGGGATTGAGACAACATCAGTTAATAAATATGTGTTAGTTAAGGAATATTGACGACCTCCCTACAAACGCTTTGGAAATACGAGTGTCAGTTAGATGTGATTTAAAATATGTAGGATTCGGAGGAGTAAGGTAACTAACATTGTGACACGAGAATTTATATAGATATAGAGAAGATGTAGTATAACGGGACGTGTGAATGTAGCATATGTGTTTATATGTGCGATCTCGGAAGTAGGTACCTGTGGTGGTCCCGGCGGTCGTGCGCGTCGCGGGCCAGCGCGGTGTCAGCGACGGAGGAGGGGCGGCGCGCGGGCCGGCGGTCCGACGCGCGCGCGCGCAGCCGCTCCAGCAGCAGCAGGTAGATCGCCGCGTGGTGGTCGTAACTGTTCGACCGAAGGCTCTGTTGGTCATCCATATATGGTCAACCCCGGCCCGTGCCCGCTAACCTAGCCTTCTACTCTCTTATCTGTCCTCATGTCTGAATTCTACGCTTTTTTTTCTCTGAAATGGCAACTCCCGATTCCTCTGAGGATGGATATTGCCCGTTGACGTCAACTTTGATGTGACGTCATCTAGTCTAAGTAATACGCTTTAGCGACAGCAAATCTGATCGTTCCTCAATATGACGTCATCTGACCTAGCTATGATTTATCACGTCATATTATAAATGTAATGTTTCTTATGACTGAGAAGTAAGTAAGTTGAGAAGATAAGGCTTCATTTGTTGCTCACAATCAGGTGGCCAATGTATTCATATTCGAAGTGGAAGTTTTTCATAACTAGCACTATATAACAATATTAATATCTGCCTACTCGTTTGATAATCAAGTATCTACAGAATCGAATTCTCGAATCAAATCGATTATTGTAAAAATAGTGACAATCGATTTGCAGCTTACATGTTGAATTACATATTACAGTTCGTATCGTTAGAGAATCCTCACTATTCTAAACTAAAATCTAAAAATAATTCACCTAACTTAGTGAAAAAGTATTCGCACATACCTCTTTAGTTTTAACAGGATCGATTCCCAAACTCTGCATAAGCCTCAACACTTGTTCGTTAGGCTCATGACTGTGCGCGACGTGGGCGGGGCTCCTCATCGGGTCCGCCGTGACCGTGGGCACCGCGTAGGGCTCCGCTGCCATCCACCTGTGCTTCTTTATTTGCTCTATCGTATACCGCTTCATTGGCTCAAGGACTAGCATTTTGCGAATCAACGACTCGCATTCTGAAATAAAAATATTGTAGGCGTAAACAACTGAGCTTAGGTTTTAAAAGGGCAAAGACCTGTTTCGCAAAAGGTGACCTTATGAACGGAAAATTACTCTTAATCTCGTCAATAAAACAAATTTACAATTGAGCTTCATTGAAATGGAGCGTGGGCGAAATTATTGATGAATATTATCTTTGTACTCAATTTTCTA
>NC_052117.1:4178159-4181342 GCF_012273895.1 Zerene cesonia
GGAGAAAAACGGGTGTGAGTTACATACATACATACATACAAACATACAAGTGAAGCTAATAATAAAAGCGTGTTAAAATAGACACTAAAATCGTGAATAGTTAAATATAAAAATGCATGAAAAATGTTTAAGATAAAACTTATACTAAAATTTTATACAAGCACAATTCCATATATTCTACAGTGAGGATCCTCGTTAAAAAATCACGATAGGGAAAATTACTTCTCCAGAGTAAATATGTAAACGTGTGACGTCACCAACGCACGTCAGTGTGGGCGACAATTTAACCCCGTCGAAAGGTCACGGAAAGGGTCGAGGGAAACGATGCCTTTGGCATTCAGCACTGCCGGAGCTTGATTTGAAAGCGTTTTTTGTTGTACATGTAGCTAATTTCCCATACCGAGTATGCTTTTATTTCTAACGTAAAACGAGAGATTTATATCGTATAAATTTAAGGTTATTTTTCTTGCTTATAGTAATTTATTTATAATAAATATACTTTTATGATATAAGGTACTGATAATATACTGCAAAATATTCCACAAAAGGCAATTTTGTTAAAAACTAATATACGATTAATGTATGTATTTCACAGCCAGTTATTTTATTCTATTACTATTATCTATAGTGCATGATATTACATATATATTATATTTAAGTAAACATATATGAATTAAAATTTCATTACGACATATCAATATAAGATTGCACAATTTGAAAATCATAATCTTTACACTGTAGCTTTATTTGCGTGACTGAGAAACCTTTGTAGATATGTGCGACTGTCGCCGACTTTTCTAACACGGTACTATAAACCTTTAATGAGCCAATAAACCGGAGAGAGTCCACAAGGTGACAGCTGACGACAAAACAAAACCTGGTGACGTAAAACCAATGATTCGTGAGATTCTCCAATGTCGCAACCTATGTATAGGTAGTGGGTACTACAGTTTTAAAATGCTTATTTATTTGTAACGATGATTATAACCTTTGACGCCATACATTCAATTGAACAAATTAAGTATCGCCTCATTGAAAAAATAATGCTACACCCAATGAATTAAACCAGATCCAAAGGGATTCCCAATATGTCTGCCTCGTAAAACATTTCACATGCGTCATACCAACTAAGACACAAATAATTGCTTTCATGTGGCGAAAAGGAATGACGACTGACCGGAATAAATAAATCCCATGCCTACCGAAAATAATCTTATACAAATATTTCATTTGCAGAAATCGCTCTTCGCTCAGCTTTAACAAAACATAGTACCAAATTGGCATGACGAATTTGATTATAAATATTGGTCTAACTGTTTCCAAGAGTTCCGAAATAGACTTCGTTCGTATCCCGCACTCACTGTGCAAACAAAACAAGCCAACGTTACGTACTATATTATTTACCTTCTTTCACTTCCTTCTAAAATAAATGCGATGAGTGGTCAAGTTTTGCCAGGCGATTCTATTAATAAGTCGTTCAGACGCAAATATCGCATGCTCTGGCTGACCATTGACGCAATCATAGGAAAAATGCGCGGGTGTTATTTAATAAAACGGTGGAAAGTCGGGTGGGCGCTGACGCCATGTTGATCCATGAACTTGGTGCAATTTTACGAGGAACGTCGCGGCGTGCCGGCCCTGACATGGGACGTTACTGTTTCTGCTGCCAGCAGCCGCTCGCGATCCATAAAAACTACGTAGGTAAACACGCCACAACACGTTCCCTTTTCAAATTAATTAATTTTAAAATGATCATTAAACTTAGAGAATATTAAGCATATTGCATCCATCCATTTTGTGGTATAAATACCATTTGACGCAAATAATAAACATAAACTGAATGACGTAAATATAAGCTGATCCAACGATAAAATATTTGCACTTGTATCTATAGACTAATCTAGGACTAACAAAAAGTACATTTGAATTTTTAATAAGCAATGAAAAGCATTATTATCTGTACATGGACCTCTCAGAATGTATGACGTCAATTTCGACCGAACAAAATGACTTTGAAGGAAAATACATTTTTCATGTCCTCTGCTTGGGAGTCGTATGACGACAATCCGCGTTTAGTATTGCTACAAGTCTACCATTTTTGGCAAGGTTGCCAAATACACAATCTAGAAGACGGTTCAAAACTAATGAAAGTTGCGTCATGTACCCAACGTTGACTTACAAGATTAAATACATAGTTAAATAACCAGAGCCTTTTCAAACTCATTATTGATACAACATTTATATTCGCTCATGCGTAAATGCTATAACTGTACTTTCACATTTCTTTATAATTATATGAAATAAATAACAATAGTATAACATAGCAATTATTTTTTCATAATATAATTAGAAACTTGAGAATGTACAGGGCAAATTGTATGTTGCAATCGGAAATGAAATTCAAGAACAGAGGAAGAATACGTTGCATTAGCACGCAATATGCGTTCATCAAATTGGTCAAGTGCGTGCTCTGCTATGAAATTCAGCTGCATTCCATATTAGTCCAGGATCCATCGCCCATTTTTGCACTTGATTACTATCAAGCTAATAATCCGTGAGTAGCTTTATTTTGATGAGACGCCCAATAATTTCCGGTACGAAACTTTCGATTGTGGTAGCTAACAGAGGTAGCAAGGATAAAATATGTTGATTTGATGATTCTCAAATATTTATTACTAACTGAATTTTTTTTTGTTAAATCTCAAGACAATTATCTAAATTATTCGAAAAAATATTTGTCCTACAAAATCTATGGTTTGATCAAAGAGTCCCCTCTTTCCGACATGTATCGATAACGAGGTCATCATAAATGATTACTAACCAGCTGATTTTTTTTTTTTTTTACTTAGTTAATATTCATGTAATTTAACAGACATATTGTCCTACAAATTGCGCGGTACGTTATCCTTGTCCTACGCTCAAAAGTAGTACTACAGATCCTTGATGTAAAAATAATTACTATCAAGCTGAATCTTCGTGAATAGCTTTCGTTTCGATGAGTCGCCCAACAATTTCCTATGCGAAAATTCTCAATTTTGGTAGCTAACAGAGGCAGCAATGATATGACGGTATGAGTTATTTGAGAAAGGGTATAAATCAAAAAAAGACAATGAAAAAATTTTAAAACAAAAAATCGTAGGATATGATCCTTCCAGTTTGCCACCAACAAAACAAGAATTGTTG
>NC_052117.1:4182342-4206082 GCF_012273895.1 Zerene cesonia
TCAAAATAAAGCTACTCACGGATTATTAGCTTGATAGTAATCAAGTGCAAAAATGGGCGATGGATCCTGGACTATATCGGCCAGCACATATAAATTTCTTGTTATGACAGCGTTAAGATGAATAATTGTTGATTTTCCTATCATATGCAGATAAGTCTGACATTGTCGTTTTAACACATTTTTAGCATAAACAAAGACAGCTTTGCGAGTAAAAATATTCACAGGATTTTTTATAAATATTTTTATAACTCCATTACGTTGTTAATGAGCATTGTGTTTATGATATTTTGATCGATAATGGCTTGTTTTATATAATTTCTAAAATTATACACAACCTCTCTGACCGTTTGTCTTAGAAGTGTGAATGATATCATTGAAGGAAAAATATACTGACTTGAATATGACCAGAATATTTCCCAAAATAGAATGATCGAGACTATTTTAGAAGTATAAATAGTCCATTTTACAATACCCACTCATAAATAAAAAACAATGGAAAGAATAAAATGTTTTTCGCTGATTCATAGAACTTCTGCTATTTCTGATATTGGAATAAATTAGTTATGTCTGAAAAACACTGAGGTTATACACACTTATAACTCCAAGTGGTATACTTACGCGAGAAGTGAGGATTTAAGTAGGTAGGTAGGTACTTTTATAGAGTACAAAATTGGTGACATTATATAAATTTCAAGCAACATTATAATGTTTTATTTCAAAACGATTTAAAACTGAGACATTTGTAACGATTTATTTAATAACTCAACTCAAGAATAAACTCTTAATCCTGTCTCTAATGTCTAATCTCAATACTGATCCTGCGCAATTTGATCGCTATAGTCTAATGTAACATATATCTGAATGCATTTCAGATTATGACATGGGTTTTAACCAACTGTCCATATTCCAATTTGTACTCTTCTTGGTTGATGAAACCGTGGAAATTAACAATTCAAGTCATGTTATATACATAAAACACTTCAGGAGCAGGTAGGTACACTCAGTATTAGTCGAACAAGGTCAGTACTCGAGGGTCCTATGCATAATCTACTGAATAAAATAGCAGCTGTTCTTGGCATTAGTGTTATGTTGTGGAACGGGAGTAGAAGTTCCCTTTTAATACCACTTTACAAGTCGACGAAATGACTTTTTTAAAACAACTTCCATATTTTATACGCGCCAACGTATTTACTCTGGAGAGTTATAGTCTCCAACCAACCAGCTGTATAACTTTGGGCTTCGTTTTAAAAATATTTAGACCCCGATATCATTCAGAGAAAAACAATTTTTCAAGCCTGTACATAAACTATGATGTTAAAATCATAAAACATACTTGAAATAATAAATTACGTGAGCCGAATTATTATAATTCTCTTCGCTTATTATTTATTATTTGGTTAAAATTTTCTATTCCTGAATGATCTTACTTAAAATCCTATTATACTCATTAAAATAATTCACAATGTAGCATAAATTGATAAAAACTCAATATGTAGCGCTTTACATAATAAAAACATTCCACGCTATCTAATGCTACTCAATATTTCACGTACCCACCTACCTACAATCGTGAAAGACGTTTGTTTATATAAAGTCATTAACATTTCTTACGTCAAAGCTAGTGTATCGACGCGAACAAAGCAAGCGTCAATAGTATTATTTCGGTCTCAGCCGTCATAGAGGTGCTTATTGAATTAACAAAACGCAAATGCACCATTATTCACGAACGTGCCCATTACACAATATCGACTATGTTGGTAATTAGCGCCGGCAATTATCTATTGGCCTAGAAAGGGATAACTGGAGCTCCTTAGTGCATTCATTTTAAATAATGTTTATACCGACTATGGATGTGAACTTATCCTTTTATGAAGTAATTAATTTAATTATACTACTAATTTATACTTATGTGTGTAATGAATTTCTCGTAAAAATTACTGACATCTGGATAAGATAATATGCAGTATTCTTTTATAGTCTGCATTAGCATTATACAGACTATTGATTCGGATACTAACTGAAAGAGAGAAACATCGCGGGTACATGCTGGTTGTTTTATAAATTAAACAAAAAAGGATACATATATCCTTAACATATATGACATATAAACATTTATATAACTTAGTTATGCGTACTATATTTTTTTATTAGGACCATAAAACTAGTTACAATTGCTCACAATATGTATATATCCAATAAACATTAAAATAATTCGGTACCTTAATTTTTTTACTAACAATTTTTAGTAACGAGTTAAATATATATACATTACCTCTTTATTATCTTTTATAATCGCAAGTAATCATCGTTAATTGATTATCTGTTCCAAGTTCCATCAAAATGAACCCATCAGCCTAATGGAAAAAGACAAAACCATTGTTATTTCGATCGTGACGTATTCTCATTCAATCAAGAATGGATCACAAAATTTACGACTCGTTTTATGCGATAATAAAATTCTTTCATAGCTATCTAAATAAGTATAAAGATGAAACAAACTTCTTGAAGCATCCATCATAATAACATAATATATAAATTTTTACCTAACCGAGCAATATTGAACGACCTAATTTATATACGTCACATTATAAACACTTGCACAAAATAAATATGTTCGTAGTCTTTTAACAATTATCTTATCTTTTCTCAATCACATTTACGTCAAAGCGCGCGATAGTGCTAATTACAGATGTACTCAAAGATAAATTTTGCCGAAGGTTCATTGTGGTACCTGCGTGAAAACAATAACAGCTAACTTCACTCAAGCACTATATTAAAGTAAATTTAATATAAAACTAAATTAACTATTTACACGATTGCTTAAACAGGTTTAAATACCGATTAAAATAATTGATGAAACATATTGATTAAAAACAACGCGCTGAATTTATGTCTAGCTTTTAATAATTTATCAATTAATTATAATTCGCCTGTATCACTAGCACATTTGTGTCGTGGTTTTACCACGAGCACTATAATTACATGAATATTACATGTTGGTACCTAGTATTTACACATAATAATCTCCAAGTAGGTTAAAAGCAATTACGTGATATTACCAAGCCATTTCGGATTGCCCAGGGAAGTATATTGATAAAAACATAATGAAATCGATAAGCACTGCTTACGTCACCGCCTCTAAATCATGCATCCCGCCCGCCGTACCCAACATTGCGAGCAGGGACATATTTATAGTGGAATATATAAATTCAATTCACAATTTGTACTGAATTAACTATCTAAAGTATTGATGCTATTACGAAACTGTCTCCATCCATTTTATTTTTTTCATTTAGGAAAGGTTTTTTCTAAGTAATTTGGAAAAATATGTATAAACTGTTTTTCTCAAACATAAAGGTAGGTACTTATATGATATAACAGAATATGATTTAATTATATAAGAAATGAATGTAGAATCTCCAGGTATATTTTTCTATTAGAAATTTATATTAACTTAGTTCTTACACAAACGCACTATAGTCACGCATTGATGATTACAATTAAAAAAAAAAAACGCCCTGAAGGAAATCAGTATTGTTAGTTCTCATTAAAACCAAGTCAGCAAAAAAGTACAAAATGAACATAACAAATATTTGTCTTGCGGTTTCTATTTAGCCAAAGTTTCTTACTACTTATCGCCCACAGTTAATCCCCAACTTGGCTTTGAAAGTTCAACGGAAAGCTCGTAATCCACGACGCCGGTTCATGAAACTCGAAAAATAGGAACAAACTCTATTATAGAACCGTATCACTCCACCTATTGACTATACTTTTGCGTTTTCCTTAAAACAATTACGATATTGCACTAGAAGTTTCTGGATTAATCTTATTACGCAGTTGGTTATAAAATTACAATGTTAAACACTTGTAAATACAAACAAGAGACGTCAGGGTGTGTTAATCTTGTACAGTTATGAAGACATCACGATGTCAATATTATTAAGTTGTAAGTTCAGATGTGGAGTTAAATGTTATCCAGTTAGATCATAGATTCAAACATAAAGTCGGATATTATACTAGCGGTGTGTTTAAAGCGTCATGGAAATCTTTATTTTTCATATTTAAGTAAAAACTCATTGAACCGATCTTTTGTCTCGTTTAGATAATCGCGTTAGACTTTAAATGTTTATTGATGTAAGAAAAAAAATACGTAATAAAAAGGTTGCCTTTTAACTAACATTTTTTTTAGAATATAGAGTATGCCTTTTAAAATAGCACAACGAAAAGCATTATAGAATAATATTATAAGAACATACCTTCGCTCATGAAGTACGGTATCCTAAACCTTCCAGACAGCACCCTGTCTCGTAAGGACTGCAGTGTGGAGCCGTCGAATGGCAGTGCCCCGCATACAAGCACATACAGCACCACCCCGAGACTCTGAAAATATATGTTACGTCACATTCTTATAAATAATCAAAACCAATTTATGTGTAATAAAAGTGAGATTTTTTTAAGGAATAGAATAAATCCCCAATATTCAAATCTATTTGGAGTGTAATACGTAATTGCTGTTAAAGGGTTTTCGATTTAACAATATGAATTTGCCCATCGAGAGATATTTTTAAATAAGAATTGGGGTAATTCTAAAATATTGTATTACAATTGATAAAAATATTATATATGTATACAATTTTATGAACCACCGTATTAAAGTAACAATATTATTCATGTGAAGGAATTAGTAGCTAATAATAAATTAATATTCGTTTTAAATGGGTTCCTATATGATATTATGAGGAAATGTCGGAGCTAATGTTTTTTCAATCAAAATTTTTCGTATGTTTTTGCACAGGTCATTGGAGTCGTCCAATGACCTGTGCAAGTCAAGATCATAAATATGTATAGTACAATCAACTAGCTATTTATTTTAGTTATAAAAAATAAGTGAACAGAGACGATATAAAAGACAACAGTCATATTTGCATTTTTTTTCTGGACGCATGCGTTATTCTTATTATTTGTGTGAGATAATAAAATTTACGTAAATGTAAGTATAATATTTCCCTCGCACCAACATATCATAGGATAAACGTCACAGAACAAATTTATGTAATGCAAAATGCGCCTCTGTACGTAAGACGTATTAAATCTCGAAAAAAATTATTGGTTCATTCCTGTTATTAATGCTTCATATAATTTAACCACTTCATCTGAAGGGAGTTATTTTTAGAACGTAGAAAGTTAAACCGAAATATGATATAATTAAGGTTGAGTTTAGACCGCTCTATTTAAAATTTCATACCATTTAATTAATCTGTTGTAGATTTAATCAATTCAAGATCAATTGAGATTGTTCATCAGCTTAGAGCCGTGTTAATCTCGAGTCTCGCGTGGGTGAGTAAACCATTACGCCTACCAGTAATTATTGAAAAACAAACTCGACTGCGCAAAAATTGAAAACTGTAGAATTTTACAGTTATAAAATCAATAATTTAACTAAACTTTATTTTTATACCGAGTGGGTATAATGCTAATGAAGCTCACCTTCTTTTTTATTATAAAGCAAACATTTTTTATAAGTAAGGCTGTAAATTTATATCAAAAGAAGAGCGCTAAGAAGTGCGATCCTCCTTGTCATTTATTGAAACGTCACATGTAACGAAATTTTAAAAACTATCGCTATGAAAATAACGCACTTACCCATATATCGATTTCAGGTCCCGTATACCTCTTGCCTTCGAACACTTCTGGCGCCGCGTACGGGGGCGATCCGCACCACGTAGCAAGGAGTTCCCCTTGCGCGTAATAGTTACTGAAGCCGAAATCTGCGATCTTTATGTTCATGTTCGCGTCCAGCAACAAATTCTCCGCCTAGATGGGAAAAGTTAGATTTAGTGGCCAAGTAAAGTTTCAAGGGTACAAAGGAGTTCGGATTAGGGTTTGCTATATATCACAGCAAACAGTTTCATTGTCCTTCGTAACCGTAGAACTGAGGTTTAACTATGTTCACAGTAATCAATAATTAAGTATGAGACACGGAGTCCTTTAGATCCTTTCTGTTTTGATTAAAATACTTGATTGTAGTTACCTTGATTCATGGAAAATGCACTGAATATCAGACGAAACAGGTCTGAACAATTTTAGTTTTGAGAGATCCCTGCAACTGTAATGTTGCTTACCCTGTTTGTTTAAGATACTGTATAACTTTTATTAGAAAGATCAAATTATTCACATAAGTACATGAATTTAAACAAAACGTGAATGTGCTCTTATTTCAAAATCAATATCAGACAGCAAGTTTCAGACATCGCGTCTATATTGCACTGAATGTCTTAATATCCGTTCCCCAGCTGGGCCAAGAAACAATGAAGGCATTGAATGGCGAAAAAGTTGTTTGTTCTTTTCAAAGTTACTTGTAAAATACTTCGATTTTCGTAGCACAAAAACTATTTACAAATATTGAAAACGGTAAAATCATTTTTAAATATAACGAGTAGGTACACAAAACTATAATTAATAATTATCTATTCACATTGTTGATACTTTTGAGATTTATGAGAAGATCCCTGGACGTATCCGATTGATAAAATTGTAATTAGGTGGACTTTTTCGTGAACAAACCTTAAGATCTCTATGTACTATCCGCCTCTCGTGACAATACTCCACCGCAGAGAGTATCTGCCAAAACTTTCGCCGGGCTGCCTGCTCCGCCATGCGCCCGTACCTCGCAATGTAATCTGCATTGAGAGTCCTTTTGCATTATTCCAACTCTACAATTACGCAACGGTCACAAAAGAATAAAATTTAAAAACTATTTTATTTAAAATCTTTTTTGTTTTTGGTGTTGTTAAATAACGACACTTTAAAATTATATATCTATATCACTACATAGTATAAAACAAAGTCGCTTTCTCTGTCTGTCTCTATGTCCCTATGTATACTTAATTACTAAACTTTAAAACTACAGGACGTATTTTGACGGGTTTTTTCTTTAATAGATACAGTGATTCAAGAGGAAGGCTTATATGTATATAACATCTATTAAACGGGCAAAAGCTATTACTTACATATATTACAAATGTAATTTGCTTTCCACAATGTGGACAATATAAGATACATTAACCTCCAAACTAACAAAGAGTTCTTTGCCCTAGTTAGTAGGTACCTAATCCTGTTACTCGCACTAGTTTGAAAGTATTATACCTCAATACTGTTAAATTCGTGAGTGGTACGGTACTTGTATCAGCTAATATCAACGAGATAATCCATACAAGTACATACATTTTATATAAGGTTTGTATTAATACTTCAGGTGAAGCTGACACAATACAAAGATGCGAAGATAACATATTTCCAACATTCATAAAAACAAAATTCACATCCGACAACGTAATATGACCAGTTCAAATACATTTGGCAATAGTAGTTATAATCAGATAATTGTGACCTCACGGGGCAATGTAATGAAATTGTGTTAAAATTCGTTTATTCGATGTCTTATTACATGAAGAGATTAACGAATTTTACATCGATAGTCGTTTAGTAAAACCATATTACATAACATGTACTTACTACTATTATTTTAATCTCCGATTATATTTTGCTTTCTTACTGGCTTCTTTCTATCTATCATCTATCTTCTACAACATGATATTCAAAGTAGTTTATATAAAATCAAATGCGTTAAAATTATTATAATCTAACGATATTTTATATATTCAATAGCCTAAGACGATGTGGTTTTTATACGAAAATAAGGAAAAAATACAGACGTGTTTGTAAGCAAGGATGACTTGACGATGAAATCCATTCAGTGTACGACAGACGTGGATAACAACTTTTTTATTTGACCCGTTCATTGTGACCGAGTATAATATCCAATATTATACTTCGACATTACTACGATAATAATTAATATTGTAAAAAATATAAATATTCATTATCATGTTGGCATTTTCCCGTATCGCTTTTTATATTATTAAACACTTTTAATCTTAATTAAAAAATATAAATCGTAAAAGCACGGGCCATTTAATGTTATTACTTATTAAACGTCACTACGACCTGCCAACAGACGCAGGTGCTAGAGAAAATTACTCATTCGTACTATACAGGTGCACTAACGGGTTTAATTTGTTAATATGTCAAGTATTTTTAAGACATTCTAAGTTATTAGCAAAAATATTGTTCAAATATTAAAAAGAAGTTGCATTTTCTAAAGCTTCAGTCGTGCTTTGTTGTTATAAACTACGCTCTGATGCGTATGGAATAATAAAAAATACATTAATGTAATTTCTTTGAGAGGAAGTAGATTAAAAAAGCAATCCGTAGCACAATGCATAACAGCAAAGGTCCCGCGATGTCAAATACAAAATATTCAAAGAGGTAGACCTGAATTCGCAGGAAGTCTATTTAAAGACCGTATCGAAATCTGCATAAACATGTTGAATACGAATAAGGTTTCAAAACGAGTTAACTTTACATTTTCAGGTCACTCCAAGTATAATTGAGAAGTAAAAGAGATGTAAGGGAGATATGGTTTTATAAAGATACGTATTGAACATCGCGAGAACTGGGTGCTATTGAAATATGAGTCATTCGTTATTTAATATTGTATTGATCGTAATTCTCATAGACATGTTATAACGGGTGTAGCTACTTAAATCGATTTACGAATTATATTGTAAATTATATAGGCTCGAGAAGAAAATATTACAAAGATTAATACGAAAGAAATCGTCTATATGTGAATACATTGAAGAAAATAAGCACACACATAATATGTATTTATCCAGAAAATTTTGAATAATGTCTCGTAAAATTTTCATGATAATTATATAACAAAAGACTAATTATTTTATTCACATTCTTATACTTTTTCTCGAAATCCTCGTCAAATACATACCCATTAAAACCAAGATAAGCAACAGCTGCGTAGCGAACATAATTATACAAATGTAGTATCACAGAGTATTGTTATCTGCATTTCATACAGAGGAGTTGCCATGGCTAAATATCTATAGGTTTGTTATATATTATAGGCTGTGTACGAAATTGCGTCTCCCCATCCCTCGGCTCTACAACCCCGGAGCAGTGACGTCATTACAAGCCTGCTTACGTCATACGCTAAACGGCCAAGAACTTAGGTCGGTGTTTTCTAAGCGATTTTGGAGCACGTTTTAGTTAATTGTGTTTTCTATTTTTAGCATAATGTTAGCTTTTTTAGTGAGTCACATGCACATTTTGATTTACTATTACGTACCACGAACTTTCAGGTGTTAATAACATCGAATTTTAAATTAATTACTACACCTAATAAAGTGTATTTATAGTTTAAATTTTTATAGTTATGTATATGTATAAATTTACAAGTACAAATATGTCAATATTGCGTAATACGTATTGGTAACGGAAGATTTTATCGCCTACATAGTAACTAAGGTTAAATTTTCAATGTTTTCAAACATACGCGGTGGGCGAAACAAGAAAATAAACACAACTATCAATGCCCCTACGCAACCTTCCGTATAAATATTTAATGTATGCGATCTACTCCTATAATTGAGAGCTGCGTACGAATTCAAAATAAGGTCTCCTAACTATACCAACAAGCATTATTTTCCTTTGTAAAACGTTTCCGACCTCGGAGCATTTGATAGAAAATAATAATAAGATTAATATGGCGCCCGAATAAAGGTTGATATTTTCGAAATATCCGATATGGGGCAATATAACGATCTGACAATGAATAACGGGCGTGTAACGAGGGTTGCTTTGTACCGGACAGCCAATTAATATTATCATTTCATAACCCGCCATGACTGTGGAGTGCGGAAAATGATAAAATTTAGCTTTTCTCGGAATAACGGGACCAGCGCGGGGTAATAATTAAAGTACTATTTCGTATTTAAATTAGGTGCTGATATATTTATGTAGAAGGACGAGTGGACATGTGTCACTGGAGATAAAATCGCCTACATGTTTATGCAATCATACCCATTCGATTCGAATATATCATAGCTACGAATATATATGATAGTAGCTATCACGCAAATAAAATAACATTTCACCTAGCATGCCTCTCTGGTAACCTATACCAGAGAGGCATTTACACATATGAACACCTGTTCATATGTGTAAATTTTAATCCAGATCGATTATTCACATGTAGTCTTTGCTAAACATGTATCAGAAAACTGAATTCAATTCCATAATAATGACTCACCAAAAATTTCTCCTTTGCTTGCGTATTCTGAAACAATGTAGATCATGTTCTTCGTTTCCATGACCTGCAAACAAATATTGAACAATATTACTCATACGTGAAATATAAATAGTTGCAGCTCGTCCAATAACAACTCTAATTATGTTAGTTAAATAATTAACGTTCTGGTGGTTATGCAATTAGTAGTTTAGGTATATAAACGCGATTATGTGAAATAACCTTACGATGTAGGTCTGGAATATGTTATTATGGCATTGTTAAGTGTAGAATGTATACATAGGTATTATCTGATATATTGTATAAACTCAAAAATACGAAATCGTCAAAATGTCTAGACACTTATCTCATATGTTTGTATTATTGTCAATGTTAATACAACTGGTACCTACTGTTTGAAAAACTGTCGAAATTGCACAATTGAAAATTTCAATATTAAGCATTCAAACGTCTTGTACAACCATAGTTATTTAAAGATTCTTTGTTATATTCACTATTTTAATCAATCCCTTTTTGTGCTATTAACATTCCGTTCGATTTAAAAAGAGCATATTTAAAAAAATCTAAATATTTTTAAAGCCTATATGTACAATGCCTACAATGTATTTTTATAAACACAAGTAGTTCTTGTTTTGTGATTATAAATGAAATAATCACACACATTTAACGTATCCTTTAACATTATTATAACGAAGATAAAGTTATCTCATTTAAGCTATATAAATAACTTAATTCTCGCTGAAGTTCCTGTTATAGAAGAAATAAAGCAGAAATCTCTAAAATTTGTTCAGAAGCAAAGTGCCGTGAAAGGTTTTAACTTGTACCGCAGTTTCTGATCCAATTAGAAAAGTAATTTGAACTTGCGGATGAAGCACTTAAGTAAATGAGATAAAATAGAAAACAAAATAGTGAAACGAAAAATGAATTGCTTTCACAACATTTTCAGATTTTTTTTTTTTAATTATCATATAATCATAAATTTCATTTCAGCAAGTGAAATTTTTAGTAAGTCAAACTAAAATCATGTGAATAAAGCATTTCCTACACTGAAATTTAATGTGTTCCTAAGGTCGCGCCCATGAACTGGTGGACGCGTTAACTAAAAACAACTATAAATATAAAATGAATCAGCGTCTACGTTTCCGACATCGGAACGTTACTGTGCAGTGCTGAGATATAAGGAGTAAACGCTATGTATGTAGGTAAGGATTTATATCATGGAAATGATTATCATTTTTACTCTCAATTAATTTCATTTATTACACACTGACATATATATACATATATATATATATATAATATATTATGACAACTGCTAAATATACTTTAAAAAATTATTGTTCATAGTATATACTTACTAGCCGTTCATATCCACAAATGATTTTGTATTAACGTGAAGTGGTATAATCTACGAAGCATTATTTCCGATATAACGTAGTATCTATTTAGTAATCTGTGGTATAACACAGAAAGTCTCTTAGAAGGAGGCATATCACTTTGTGGTTTTATAAATCGAAACGGCTGTGGGTAATAAATATACCTAATATTATGTTTAAACTACCTGAATGGTAAATGAGATATCATGTTAATGTAATCCGAGTTGTGGAAGCAGAATTTTCGATCACATTTGCATTACACATTAGGTTATTTCAATATGAATGTCCTCTATACGATAATTAAAATATCCTTTGCAGCTTCATTCTAACCGAATCCACAAACAAACAATTAGCTATATTTAACTCGCACGTGTCTGTCGCGTGAAAGTTGGAAGACTTGGCGTGAACTGTCTGTATCTGTACGCGATGCATTATGCTATGAATACACGTGTTGGTTGCACAACCCCATTTCTAACGATGGAAGTGGATGGACAGGATTATCAACAATGTACGCGTCAAGGTATTGTACTATTTTTTTATTCGGCGGGCGTACCAGTATGTTTATATGCCTATAGAGTATCTTCTATCTAAGCATGAAGATAATTTCGAAAATTTGATTTATAGAAATTTTATCTCCTTCTACAGAAGCGAGGCAGATAGATTATTTATTTTAATAATTATATAATAATCCATTTTTATCTTTATATTTTTTTAGTTATTCTTTAACTTTAATATTTGTACGGAACCCTTAGTGTCGCGAATACGACGTGCACTTGACATTTAAGAAAATCCCCTAATCCTAGCAATGATAAACAACCATAAATTGTTGAAATCCTCAGTTGATTTATCTGTCTATCAGAATATATGACACATAGGCGATAGCAACAACATCGTCACAATATCGACGTAGTCACAAGAAATAAAATACACTTATTTGACAGCTTTGACAATTGTTTTAACAAGCGTATAAAGTCGAAAATATACGTATAATATTGTAACAAAAACGACGGATCGCATGTTCAACATTTCCTATTACATAACTATATCCAAGTTCTTCATTTAACAAGTGCAAATAAATCATTCGCATACCTATATGTTATATAAATAACAATATGAATGATTGTGACGATATTTATTAGCGTGCAAATACGACAAAGCGCACTATCGGAATAATTTATTGCCGTGTACATTTTGAAAGGAAAATTTCGACAGTAATTAGGTATTTTTTGTTCTGGCACAAGCGTTAATGTATTCTAGTCGTCACTCTTTGCCGAGTTGAGAGCGCCCGACCAAAATAATGAGGTGCTTCACGTTGCCTTAATTTACGCGCCATACTAACAACCTTATTAGCCTTAATAACGCAATTAAAAACTTATTACACAAGTTACATATATATATTGAATATCTATATTGCATTGATATTATGATTTGTCAATTCAAAAGTGAACCTATATGTTATTACTTTGTATTCAAGACCGAATCGGTTTATTTATGAGATGAGCATATTATCGCCAAAACAAAACAGGATCACAGTACAAACAAAACATTACCTTGACAGGTTGAAATTGTGATTTTCCTATCGTGCATAACTGCAAAGCACGCGAGCACAAGCGGACATATATAATAGTTAAACATGGAATAAATATACATATATTTTACAAAAAAATCTGGTAACAAAATCACTGTACCCCAATATTAGCTATCCTAACCCTTATAATGGCTGCCAAGAAGATATAACACACATACTTGATACTGCCCTTGAATGCCTTTTTATATTTTATTATGTTAAAGTAACGCACTTTGATATAAAATAGTGCGTATATTTTCGATTCATGGAATCTATTTATTGAATGCGAATACGATAAGTAGCAATAAGTAGACGTAAATGCAAGTACACGAGTAAAGTTAAGTATATAAATATTTTATACGTTCAATTACTCTAAGCGGTAGGTATGTTCGTCTCTTTAAAACCATTGCATGGTCATGTAAAAAGTAAAAAATGCCACTCCTTTTGACTCAATAGAGTCAATGCCCTAAATTCTAAAAGTATCTTTGAATATGACAAACAAATTCGTACATTTTTACCACATCTTATCCGATATACGAATCTTGAATATCTTTGCACGGAAATATCAGCACTACGTCACTATAGGTAAGTACCAAATAGCATTGAATATCTCAGCAACAATAATCAGTACAGCGATGGAACGTCACGCGTTCATTACCTACTTATTGTATGTTATAATGTTATACAAATAGCGCCATATATAATACCCGATGTTAAATTAACAGTGATCACGTTCTAACGACGATTTCACGTGACATTTACTGAGTACATTAGCCACTTATGCATGAATACTGCACTAAAGCTTAACGGTAAACGCCATTGTTCTGTTTCACATGGCAATTTGTCGCATTATCTGTGGTAACCAGCGGGAAAATAAAATTGAGGCAGTTAGGTTCATTAAGAATAGAATGTAAAATTTTGTACTAGTAGTTTTTCACATAGGATGATGATAAAGCATTAAAAATTAAATACCATAAATCTAAATCTAGAATTTAAGATGATAAAGTAATCTAGCATGTCAACCACGCGTATTTATTATCACAATCAATTTTACCAAAATATATATACATATTTATTTATTTATTGCATCATATTACAAAATACAGGCCATGGCAAACAATGTTATAATTTTAAAACTAAAAGCATACATTTAATTGAGCAAATAACGAATAACAATATGAATCATTTATTATAATAATAATTTAATTTCTAAAGTCAATTGTATTTTGTTTTTAATTGTCACTAAATTAATTTATCATTGCGTTAGATAGTTAATTAAATATATTTTATAGATTAAATCATATTTCAGCATAATTAATATGTTACTTATAAATAGTATATCGAAATAATAATATAAAAAAACCAGACAAAACAAAATTTGTCTTGCTGTAATATTATAATGATTTTATACGTGGAAGTCGAGCATGCTTCGACATAATATAACACCGGCGTAAATTAGTTGCAAGCTACTGCGTTTCGTACGGTAAGTGAGGGAGCCGGAGGCCCGTTTCCTTTTCTTTCCTGTCGTCAATCCTTTACTTATCCCTTTCCCCTTATAAGCGGGCAGCGAATCCGCGGAGGCTCTAACTCTGCGAATGTTCATGGGCGGTGGTGATCGCTCACCATTAGACGAAACACCAGCTAACTGAGCTGCCTGCTGTGAGCTTATGAAATGAGAAACAAGGTTTAATTTTACCTGGTAAAGCTTAATAATATGTGGGTGATCCAGCCTCTTCATAATGTCAACTTCTCTGTACACCTTCTGAAGATTACTGGCATCTAATTGCGATTTATCTATTATCTTAATTGCTACCTGTAACAAAGATAATGTAAAATTAACTTTTATAATACATAATTTAACACGCTATTAAACATTCACGTAACATTTATTATGTGTACCACCGCATAATGAATTTTGTATTGAGGAAATTATTTAATTGCAAGTAATTATGTTTAAATGAACCCGATGCAGTGGTTAAATAGTGAATCGCTACAAATTAAGAATAAGGAATAGGGCAAAAATTTAATACAATGTTAATTGTTGTGCGTTTTATTCCCGCGTTTATCATACGTTAAACTTTGATATGTTTAATTAACCGTTCATAAACCAGATGTAAACATACATGTTACATACAGACCCGAGCTTCGTCTCGTTTGGGAACATTCGTAATTAGTTTAGATAACAGTTAATTTGTTTACGAATAAACCACACGGTTTCCGTGTATGTTGACTTCTGTGCTGCTATAGAATTATATTATCTGTGACTTGGCTTAAATAGCGTATTGCTTTTGATGAATGAATTATTTTTGATTATTGATTCACAAACATGTGATATGTTTTATATATGGGTATATATAGTACAGAGAAATTAACAATTTTATTGTTTGGGAGTGATCTATCGCTATCTATCAAGCGGAACCATAAAATATACTTTTCTTGGCATGTCTTTGTCCTCGTATACATACGATGTGAAACAGTTCTGCCAAAAAATTGATGCACAAAGCACTTTTCAATTTGTATCCGTATAAGATTGCAATTTAAAAAATCGATTACATATAATCCACCATTTGATCTATGTAATTTGATTTTTATCTCGAACGGAAGAATACAGTTATTCGGTGATTTGCCTTTTCCATACAAACGTGCTGACGTCAGCCGAGCGTCACTCCGGCACATTGAGCCAATTGACGTGATTGAAGCCGACCTCTCGCACACTCAATAAAAGTTAAATAAAAAAGAAAGCTGCAAACTGTTATTCATATTTTTATTAATAAATGCTTTTATTCTTCAAATGGTCAAAACGAATTGTTATTGTTCATATTATTTGTGTTTTATTATTAATATAGCATCAAGTTTTTAGTAAGTAACGAATATCATCCAAAAATTAGAAACAATATCTTATTATGGTACATAAACTTTATCACATTCTCCACACACTTTATAACAAAATAAAAAAAATAATGTTGGTCAAGGATTCCTACTTAAATACTCTGATAACTTGATTAACTGACGCCTTTTACACAATCGCAGGTATTTTAATAGAACATTCATACACACCATTCAAGTTTCCACGCCTACTACTTACACAATTTCTACATCTTGTGATCATTAATGCATGAGAAACGTGTGCGAAACCACAGAAGGAATCCAGCATAAGTATTCGTTTCTACTTTTTGTACGTGGCTTCACTTTCTTTACCGATTTAATAGAGCTGAAAAATAGTAAATTAAATGAAGAACCTGAAGACGTTATACATACTCTTGTATATAACTAGCGTCACGTTTGTGTACACGTTCAATGGATGTAGAAAGAATTTCATGTCTTTATTACAACAGTAGTCTACAATATGTTCTGGTCTGTCTATTTTTGAAATAAGTTACAACCAATGCTCGCGGTGTTTTTGGGCGCTTACAAATGCCAGATTCTATGTCAACATATACATTTATGCGCATAATTAGTGAAGCATTTTATCACACCTTTATATTATTACTGAGAACTGAACCCCAAACACATGAAATACCTAAAAATATAGCGCAAATTTAGCGATCTATTTTCCTGTAGCAATATACGAATTCCAGTAGAGCTACAGCTTAAAGAAAATTTGTACTGATATCAAAATAATTACAAAAGACTAAGCAGTACTCAGTATCCCTTCGATCCGTTTGATTATAGATTACACTAAAACACTGATATACCTAATTGTAGTAATGTTGATAGAACTGTCGGTCAGAAGCTCCGACATTGACCCCATTGTCTCGATAGCATCATTACGCACGAATCCTACGTCATTGGGACTAATCATATCTGTATATAAAATACCCTCATATATAAAACAAACAGTCACAGTGCGTGTGTACCAGCCTGTTATACATGTTTGATATAACATCTCATACTATCGTTCGCTAAAGATAAAAGAAAGGCCAATTTCACAACATACGATTTACAGATTATAAACGCAGAATATTCTGGCTAGTGTTAGTGTTAACCAGAATTTTAGCATAAGGCTTAAGGCTTACACAGAGTCGAAGCGAAAAATATAACGTATGTGTGAACTTTATGTCGTCCGATATAATCAATATCGTAATATTATGTATTCTATGGGAGAATAAAAATGAACGCGCAGTATTTTAGATTGCGCAGTGAGCACTCGTAAAACACCCTTATTCAATGGAGCATACATTTTTGTGGATTCATGTTTGGGGTTATCAAATTATCAATGTTTCTAAAATGAAAACTATGTACCTAATTTTTATAACGTATTAAAAATAGTTTTTGCATTATATATACTTAACAGGCTAAAATATTATTTATCTTGTTATATCTCGATGTGCTTATAAGTTAAAAAAAAACATTAAATACACAACAATAAATAATACAAGAACGCATTATCATACAAATACTCATAAGTTACTTAACATGTAAATTTATACTTAAAATGATTATTTTATAAAACTATTACAACATGTTTTGAATGTATAACACAAAAAATATGTATAAATTAAACAAAACAAAACGTTTATTTATTTAAATTTAGGGGAAATTATTCCATAACAAACAGATACATAAACGAATATTTTCATGCTCAAGTAAGAATAGCTTTTCGGTATAAAGTTGAGAAAATCTTTTTGTTAAACAAAAAATATCATGTAAGTAGGTAGTAGATTAAAAAAAAAGGATTACGAATCACTATCATATATCCTCAAGACTTCATTATAATTTATAAGATAGCAGGTGGTGAATTGCGATTTGCCATTATGTAAATTACCCGACTAAGCTTAACTGGCTCGACCTTATTGCTTACACACTGTTAATATATATGAAGGGTAATTCGTGACGAAGGTACATAATTTTTTTAATGCACTGGCTGCCAGTCAGTGGGTCAATAACCTAATGTTATTGAACCGCCTAGAGGAGGCACACCGTGTAGGTAAAGCACGCCAGAGCGGGATGGTAGAGGCAACAGCTATAAACTAAATCTGACCTTTGAATATACTACATACATATATAATTTAATAATACAGATATAAAACAAAATATCTCAATATAAACTTTATAAGCTCTTGGCGCGCATCCAAATGAAATGTCGTTCGTTCTTTTTTAGATATTTTATAAATAAAATCACGTCAAAATAAATATATATCACATCGACGCAAATAAAACTTAGAAGCACCAACAAATGTATAATTAAGATTAAGGGAGATAAGACTG
Source organism: Zerene cesonia (assembly GCF_012273895.1). Lineage (NCBI taxonomy): Eukaryota > Metazoa > Arthropoda > Insecta > Lepidoptera > Pieridae > Zerene > Zerene cesonia. The sequence goes on from NC_052117.1 coordinate 4,200,659, forward strand.
AGATAATAAAGAATAATAAAAATTCTAATATAGCTATAATCACGCCGACATAATAAAGTTATCCAAAATTAAACCAAATCTATGTCAATTCTAATCGATAAAGGCTTTAATGCCTTCTAAATTTTATAAAGGCATTATTATTATAAGGTTTAAATTAAGAATCAATATGAGTCAATTTCAATAAAGCTCATATTCAAGAAGCACATAATAACAATATTGTAAAGGTAAGGGGCAAAAGATAAGAAATAGCATTTACGTCTGTGTGTCAGAGTATGTTTTACGATAAAACTATAGTAGAGTTCAATAGTTTGGGCTTTCAATAAGGTAAACCCAATTCCATCATCCTTCCTTTTTACGAAACTCAAAAAAAACAAGGAGGTTTTCAAAGACTGCATTTTTGTGTTTGATACATAATAACTTGTATTGATATGGAGTTTAGCTTTTTGTTGAAAAATAATTATTACACAATCAATAAACCTTAAAATGGTTATTACTGAGAATCATATTCGTTTTAGTATAAAATTTCATTCTACCTTTGTTAGATTTTGTGAAGGATTTTGTACCATTTTAAGGATAATTATATATATATTTATATGTCCGTTTTTAGTTACAACGCATTATCCCATAACTCTACCATATATGTCCCATATGGCATTCGCTTGCCCTTTGCATACAACGTGGTCATTTGGCAAATCATACCTAAACATTCACGGTAACAGAAAATATCCACCTCTGACGCACATAATACTATTGACGTTGCCCTTTAACATTAAGTGTGTAATAATGTGATTAATTGTTCGTTGATAATATTATATTATCATCACTTTCCTAATCAGCCATGTTCCCAATACCTAACGTATCAGTTAGATCTATTTCACAGGATTTAAGTACGACTTCGCGTTGTAGGAAGTTTTCAATAAACTAACGTAGCATCAAGGATGAATAGGTTTTTTTTAGGTTACCCACATTTGCAATAGGTTCGAATGACGCATAGAAAGACCTCTTAGCATTCTTTGTTTTCATGCATCTTGGTATAAGCTCAGTGTGCCAATTACTTTTTTCACATATGACTTGTTTTGAAAATGCAATAACATTATACGCTGCATTTTCAGTTCGCTATAAAAATTTCCTTAGATTTAAGTAATAGGCAAAGTTTGAGATTAATTATTTCCTCGAAACGAAATTTCAGAGAATTTATAAACTTTGAGTTAACTAATTAAGCAGATGTAGTAAAAGTTCAAATTCAGACTCAATTGTCATTCTGACAAACTTCTACAGCGCAACATTTTTCATAATCATAACATTTTATTGTTCGTACTTTTGTTTTTCAATTTATATAAGTTTTGAGTTTTTACAGGTCCGGCTACCACCTTTGTACGTAACTAATCCTTGCAAGTTCGATAAATGTTAAACAAATATTCATGCACGATAAGTGCCAGTTAAACATCTTAAAACCAAACATACTGGAACGATAGACGTTTGCGTCATTGCTTATCTTATAATTGTAATAAGCCGTAAGACAATGTATTATAGTATTGACGTACCGTTGGATTATCAAACGAATGGAACTAAATCTGTTTATGACGACACGTTAAATGATTTTCAAAGGCGATAATTACTTGTTCTGTGTAGATTTAAGCGGATCCATTTATAGTTATAAATTTCGGGAAATCCCAACGAGATTGATTAACATTGTGCGTGCATCAAAATGTTCATAACAATGGTATCTTAGTGGGATCAAGTACTTCAAACGAGGCGCTAGATAGTTATTTATGTTGTTTGAGTATGAACAAATAGAGTTTCTTTCTTTACGTGTAAATAAAAAGTATAGAATCATAGAATTTTGACATATTTGTCTATTTAACGGTTATATATGTATGCACAACAGTATATCAATACACGAATAGCCTAAAGGATACACTAGAAGTCAAAGGACTACTTTAGTTCGGAGGACATCCAACCCTGGGTCAAACTCACAGTGATCAACAAGTCTAGACGACGATCAATAGGATGGTGCGAGTAAGACGGAAAATGTGCGAGAGAGGAGGACGAAGCCCCATCTCCCTAACATTACTTGACTTGAGATTGTGGCATACGTTGCATTTTTATTTGATACTGTCATGTTTGTGATCAATCTGATCTAGATCATCTCGTCACATCGTAATTTATAAGTGTTTCACTCTCATAAATTAAAGTTATATAATATAATTCATATATAGGCCGATCTGTATTTTAGATCCATTAAAGATTATTTAAGTCTTTCAATATATATTCTTCAATTAACTTCCAAACGAATAAAAGAAACTTCAAAGAACTTCCATAAAATTAACTTAAATAAATTACAACAAATAGTTCCTAGTTGTAATACAATAATCATCAATTTAAATCCATGAAACGATTATAGGTGTAATTATTAATTACTATCCGCAGTCTGAACATACTGAAGAAAATGTATCTATATGAAAAATTCATCTAAATAATCCTGTTCAAGAAAAACGCAATCTGCGTTGCTGAAGGTACTCTATACTTAACGGCGTAGTACGTAACGCGGGGGAAAGCGTAGTGCCCTCCATTCTAGTGCCCCCACCCCTCAGGCGTAGACAACTTTTCAGTAATACCTACATACTACGCCCTGAATTCAATTTGCTAGTTACTGTCAGTGCAACGTACACAGGTTTTACATTTACGCTTTTATGAAGCTGAATTTTATTTCGAATAATTTTTTTAGACGCATTCATTTACAATTCTGCCTTCAGCCATCCCATTTAAATTTATGAAAAGAATTATTTTCACGATATCGTTTTAACTTGGAGAAAGAAAATTATTAAACGTCAAATTATGCTTTTTGGCTTGTATGACAATGTGGTTTTAGCAATTATTATGAAAAATAAAATGGTAATGATAAATATTATTTTTTGATAGATACAGTGGCCAAATATATATTTTGGTGGCAGACTTTTCACTCCACGTCATGGCTGAATTGTAATTAATAAAACTGTAATTTAGTTCAGATTATTTATACGACACAACTTTCTACATGTGAAGATCTCTGTACTAAAATAATATCAGTAAGGTAAATGACAAGTTGTTTTTGTATTTTTTCTCTGAACTTTGTACTTGTACCTACTTATTTATGTCACAGATAGTATAAAAAAAACATATTATAGAGATGTGAATAAAAGCGACCAGTGCATTGTTATCGACCGATAAATAATATAGTACTGAAGTGTGTATAAACATAGGTTTCGTCATAAAATTCCGTCTCGAGTTTATCTTTTCATTTCTTATTTTCTGTTTATTTCAGCTTAGCAACAGTTAAACATACGTATATTTCAAAAATCGAGATTTATTTATATACGTGTTGTGTTATCAAATACGAGTTTAGTTTATACGCAGATTTTGCATAAATACATTTATTAAATCTTTAATTAAATACTTGTGAAGTTAAACATGTAGTGCGACTACCATAAACACGATTATGTCCCATATATGCCATCATGGGTGTAACGTAGCTTAGGGGGTAAACCCATCCGCAATGTTAATATCGGGCTTTATTATCTAAGCTTTTTTTATTTATTTCACCGGACTCCCACACAGGACTCCCACAATTCCTTGCCTTTCTCTGTATCTTTTTTTTCATAAGAATTATAATAACAGGTTGGTTAAAATTCTAATTAACTAACGCCTTATTCAAAATGTTTATGTATATATGTGTATATATTATTCAAACGTTTATGTATGTATGTGTATATATTGGAAAACTTTTTTCTTCACGTAAAAGCGGGCAACTGAACTGGTGGATCGCCAAATGGTATAACTATTATCGCCCAAAATAATTTGAAATTTGAATCTCTAGATAAGATCAAAAAACTTATGCTAACATCTAAATTATCAATAGATGTTCCAATATCACTATTATTGAGTGTCATTAACTCCATATTCCAAGATAAGGTAAAACACCTAAACCTTAATAACAAATTTAAAAAGCTGTGGAGGGTGACCCCCAGACAGGCACAGATAAGATGTACTTCTGACGCAGTGCTCCAAAATAGATAACACGTTTGCGTCAAGCGCACATTTTTAAGCTCTCCAGTGTAAACGAAACGCGTGCTATAGCACGAAATGGTTTCCTGGCAATTTATTCACGGAACCTAAGTATATCAGCGCATCACGCAACGCGCACATGATTACTTTCTTAACGTTTTTAATAAAAATAATCGAGTTGCATTGCGCTGATAGCGTGTGATCAATGTTAACTATTTAGCAAAAGCAATTTACATAGCGCTTAATGAGATCGTGATGAAGATACATCGATCAAACGAGAGAAATTTTGTCTAAAATACACTTTCGACGGTATAAATGTAATAACCATTTAAACTAGTAAATACTGGTAATCCTACTAATATTATAAATGCAAAAGTTTGTAAAGATGTGTGTTTGTTGCTCTTTCACACAAATCCTACTGAACCGATTGCAAAGAAATTTGGTATGTACATAGCTGGATAATTGGAATAACATATGGGCAACTTTTTATCCCGATTTTCCTACGGGATACGGACTTACGCGGGTGAAACCGTGGGGCGCAGCTAGTTATAATTTTGAGAAATTTGTACTAACACAAAGCCACTACAATTGAAAATAGATACGTGGGTAATTTTAGTAGATATTAACTGTGAATTTCCGATTACGTTGTTGACTTTATTATTTTCAACAAATGACATGTCATTGAGTTAAACGTTTTCAAAATAGCCGGAGGGAAGTTCACCATTATCTATATTACAACACACGTATTTGTTGAACATCGGCCATCACCTTGGCGCTAATGGTTAACACGGAAAAAAAGCCAAATAATAAAAACAAAGAGGTGCGTGCATCCAAACGCAAGGTCGATGCCGTGGTATTTCTGGACGCGGCAGCGATTGCGACCTCAGCCAACTGTGAACTGACTATGGTGAATAGCTGATTGATGATTATGTAGCCCGAAATATTTCGCAGGTGGTATCATTAACCAGTTGTGACAAATTACTCGATGGTGACAATTATTCAAAATTTAAATTCAATATTGTATTAACTGAACTCAGATATTTATACGCAGATAATATGATAAAACATATACATACTGCATAAACATATATACTATTTAAATTGTACCTATGAAAAAAAACATATATAATATAAGCGATACGTAGAGCATGATACAGCTGATAGCCCCTCAACGACAGATCTTTGAATTCCGCCTTCTAAAAATCATTCCTTCTATCCTTGACCATATTAGCATACGATCAAGGTTTTGTTGTTTGTACCACAGTCCACATGCTATCATAAAGTACCTACATATCGTCATATCGGGACTATCTACGGAAAGTGCTATACTTTGTCTTAAGCAAACTGTCCAATACTATACTAGTAGGAGAACCCCGGTGT
>NC_052117.1:4207082-4208574 GCF_012273895.1 Zerene cesonia
TATCGCGCAGTAACAAAGACCGATTTGCGAAGGCCGAGGACGCTGTTATTTCGGTGCATTGCATTCATTGATCACGCGATCCTCCACTTTCTAAACAAACGAGAATCCAGCAGATGTATCTGAATCGCCTCTCTAATTAAACATAAATCAGAGTTTGAAACGAAAGTGTAGTCGTCCATTTGAAACGCAGCGGAGTGAGTCATTCAAAACGACGTCGGTATTCGGCCAACGACCTACTTCTTGGGTACACTCGCACTACTTTAAACTACTGTTGTCTAGTACCTGCAAGCTATTAAAACTTTTCAAATTATCATCTATTAATACACATTTATTCATGTGATTCAAACAGACATTGTGAATTGTAGCGATTTATTCGACAGAACGCATGCATGAAAACAACCATTATTTGGTAAACTATTATCGAAAAATATTAAATTATGATATACTTGTGAATTTATTGCATTGTGTATACAAGCAAGTTAAAGTTTAGCAGTGAATGCAGGCGATTTTAAATTATTGCACAGGATCCCTATTTGTTTCATGTTTTACGAATCTTTAAAAACATACTGTTAGCTAGTTTCGCTTGATAAATCAGTGCCTGTATTGAATCGTTTTTCACTCTAATCAATTTTGTTGAAATACGATCAGTTATTGTCCCATTTACAACATAACGGATGGCACTTAATTGATACAGTGCTGCACGTGACGAATTCAAACAGCTATTTAAATTAAAAACAAATCAATTAATTTTAATGCACACACTTATAATTCATAATTATTATATAGACTACTACTACATATTCTGTCTGTTACTATTGTAAACCTACGGTGTAGATTACTCGTTAGACTATATAAAAGTTCTTCCAGTAGTTTGTTGTAGAAATGTATAATGAAACGAACCTAAGACTTATGATACGGCTATCCTACTAATATTATAAATGCGAAAGTTTGTAAGGATGTGTGTGTTGATGTCTTTCACACAAAAACTACTGAATTTGCAATGAATTTGGTACGTAGATAGCTGGACAACTGGAATAACACATAGGCAACTTTTTATCCCGATATTCCTACGGGATACGTATTTACGCGGGTGAAACCGGGGGGCGCAGCTAGTATTTAAAAATATTATAAATACGAAATATATTTGTTTATATTTCTTTCACGAGGCAACAGATCGATTTTATGATATGATAATAAAAGGAAAAGATAAATATTCTAGGGTTTTCACCACAGAATTCCAGTTTCCGTGGGATTTCCGGAGCAAGCAAGAAGACAAAGTTACTTTTGCGTTTATTTATTTATGCTTGATTGCTCTGAAAGCTATACAATTTAGCTTTAGAATACGATTAAACAATTTACGTGTAATCGCCATGTACAGTTTTTTTTCAGTATTTATCATAGAGATTAGAGTAGGAATTTTTGAAGTGAAACTTCTTTAGAATCGTTGTGATTTCAAACCTGATGCAACGGAAAAACGACAGGTAAGAGACAG
>NC_052117.1:4209574-4221136 GCF_012273895.1 Zerene cesonia
CAGAAATATACATACTATTTTATTCATTCTTTTGGCGATTTATTGAAGTTTCACTTCTATCATGTGTGAATCGCACACGCACCTTTTTTTTGTACCTGAAGGTAGTTAAGAGGCTTCTTATTACTGTCGTGAAACATCTCATTCCTGTCACCTATGGGAATTGCCTTCGACTAAGCTTGTGAAGTCGAGGGCGAAAAGCTAATAAGATACGTATTATATTTTGTTTTATTTGATTGAACAATCTTATTTGGTAGAGCATATATAATTTATTGAATTGAATTAAATTCATATCCGTAGTTGCACATGGTTGGTTAAAATTGTATTGCAGAAAGTCGATAAACGAGTAGATGGTTTCTTAAAAAAGTACCTACCCATTGTCCCACGACATAAAAATATAATTTATGGAGATAATTAAATACCTACTTTCAAGTTTCACGCGACAAGAGTATTTATTTTACGTATTATTACGTATTGTATTTACGAGCAATACAATATTATCTATAATAACATAAATAATAATTTTAGACACACTATGATTGTTTTTACTTATTTTAACATAGCACATTTGCTTGTAAACCTTCTGTGGTATAGTAAAGTAACATCTAATTTGTAATTGTGGTCTTATATAGTATGTATAGGATACACATAGATATTAGAAATCTGTGCTTTTTAGGAATTCGGTACAGGGAAGATGGACGATAGACTGCAATGCAAAACATAGGTACTTATGAACAAAGTCATAATTTAAACATCATTATTTATTCATCTCGGATGAAATAAATGTAAGTCAGATGACAACGAAATGCTTAACGGCGTCCTTGAGAAAATGTATAATTATTGGGTATTACTCATTCGTAAATGAACAAAACAATATATAGGTAAACGATGTTATTTTATATAATTTAATACGATATAGAACAGAAACTAATCACTAATGTTCATTTATTCTCGCGTTTGTTTGTAAACACGTCGACCAGGGGGTCATCGTTACAATAGCATGATGGTTTATCATTATTACCAAACATGTTTTTAATTTATCCTCAAGTCAACATAATTTGTTGAAGGTTTCTCTCCTGCAGAGTGAGAATAGTACGGTCTTCATTATTTTAATCAGAACCGATTCTGAACTTTTATTATTTGATGCTTATCACTATTTTAATGAGGTGTTTAACATAACTTCAACATAAAAACATTATTCAGATGTCACTTATAAAGTAATAAATAAATCTTACCTCAGTCTTCGTTATTCGATGTCGGGCTAACTTAACAACGGCAAAATTTCCCTTGCCAATGGTTCTTTCTATATCATAAAAGCCCACCCTGATGGGTGTTTTCGCAGGACGTTCCCGATCCGCCATTGCCGATTTTGCAATCATTTAACTTTATGTTAATCACTTGAATAAATCTTTTTATTCAGAATAATGTTTAAAGAATCCTGATTTATTCTTCTACTTAACCATAGCAATACTTAAATTTATTCGCACTAACAAAGCTTCTTTCACGTCTTTTAATTTCAGTATATAAAATTAAATTATAATGTTTATGCAACACTTCTATAATTTGGTTTAATTATAAATTGTATATAAGATAATGTTATAAGCCGCACGATAACGTATTGTTATGACAGGATTTTGATTTAAATTTTAACAGTCACACACAGTTATTTTTTACAACATTGTTCACATTTGTGATTTATGTAAAAAATTATTTACAAATTTACAGATTATCGCGCAGAGGCGGCGCGCGTATCGTAAATCGCTAGGATATCATCACGCCGCCGCCTCACCGGCTGTCAACCGGATACTAAACCTAATAGTCGAATTAACAATCGATTCGATCTCGGATCGAAAATCGAGACTTACGATGCGAGTGAATCGAAACTCACCATAATATTATAATGAAAAATGGAAATTAATCAATATGATGTAAACACATGCAGATTAGATTAGCATTAATATTTACTTTTTTTCATTCTTCGACTACATGATTAAAATTGTATCTAATATAAATATAATTAACTGTTGGGTGGTATGCAGTAAAAGACTTTTCATTTTAATATATAAAAGTATAACATATTTTCTTAGTTATCGTAATTGCTAATAAGTAATCCTAATTTTAAATTGTACTATTTTTTGTGAATTATGATAATTTCACTAACACACGTGAATGGTGAGTGTGACTGTAAATTTAAAATTGTCTTTTACTTTTTTTGTTAATATGTAAATCGTAATAATGACGAAACCTGTTGATAACTTTAATCTACAACACTAATTTCAATTAGTAAACACAAAATATTTCAATATATAAAAAAATAAGTTGCAGTTTAAAATTATTTTTATGTCAATATATTTTTTGTAGAAAAATAAGAAACGCATTTTTTATAAATCTGTGGAACCATGATAAATTTAATTTTTATTTGAAGATATTTTATCTAATTTTCTTTACTAGCAAACCAATTCAACTGTAGTCTATAGTATTTAGTAATATTATAATTTATATGGCCACACATCCCTTTTTTGCAATGTGATTGTGGAAGGCTCAAATTTGGACTTATCGTAAATTTTTACTAAAAGCCACTAAATATTTTCTTCCCATTTTTATTAACCGTTTATTAATTAACTCAGTTCGTCGTAAAAACTCATATAGTCACTGTCATGTTCCATTTGGAAAGTGATTAATACTGAACACCAAGATGTCGGTGATACTCTTCTACGATTTTGACAAGAAAATATTTGTATAGGAAAGGCTTTTGTGTAATTCATATGAGCTTAACATCTTTGAATGTGTAAATAATATATAGATAGATAAACTGCAAGATGAGTCAGCTCGCCGATGAAAATGTACAGAATATAAGAAGCAATCAAAAGTGTTCGAATGTGAAAAACAAAACTAAAAAGTCCAAAGATCCTTCTGTAGTTGCCGATGAAGAACGTATAAAAGTAAGTGAAGAGAAATTAAGCGAAGTGTTAACTAATGCACTGAATATAAATCATCACAATAACCTTACGAATGGTACTAGCGAACATTCAAAGTGTGATATTCTGAAATCTAATTTAGAACCATTAGCACAAGAATCAGCTCCATGTAAAGAAACTTGTGTAAATAGTGTACATTGTAGTGATTTATCTCAAAAAACAGAAAATCATGAAAATGGTTCTTCTGAACATGAAGACAGTAGATGTTCTGCAGAGGAAATATTGAAACATAATGAGAATTGTCAGCAACAGCAGCAAGAGAATCATGGTGACATTGCTATAATATCATATGAATCAGAATTACAAATGCCAGAAATTATGAGACTTATACAAAAGGACTTGTCTGAACCATATTCTATCTACACTTATAGATATTTTATACATAATTGGCCTAAGTTGTGCTTTTTGGCAATTCATGAAGGGAAGTGCATAGGTGCCATTGTTTGTAAGTTAGACATGCATCGCAATGTTGTAAAGAGAGGTTACATTGCTATGTTGGCAGTTGATAAGAGATATAGGAAAAGGGGGATTGGTTCAAGACTTGTCCAAAAAGCAATACAGGTAATTTATTGAAAATTTTATTTATGTATAATGTACAAATTTAGGCATATTTTTTTTGAGTGAAGGAAGGTATATTATTGCATTTCCATTTAACCTAAAGTATTTGAAAAGTACCTGGTTCAATGAGGGTAATATAAATTAATTAGACTAAGAGACCTTAAAATATAAACAAATTTATTAATTTTCAGGTTATGATTAATGACAATGCTGATGAAGTTGTATTAGAAACAGAAATCACTAACAAGCCTGCACTCAAACTATATGAGAATCTGGGCTTTGTGAGAGACAAGCGCTTATTTCGATATTATCTTAATGGAGTAGATGCATTGCGATTGAAACTTTGGCTGAGGTGAAATTCATAGTCATCCTTTGGGATCTCTTATATGTTGTGTTGTATGAACACTGCTGTTTCAGGTCAATATATGTTAACAATACACTGTTATTTATATTGATACCTATTACATCTGCCATCTGGATTTTAGCCAAAAATATTTTAATACAATTTTTTATTTTATTAGTCATGTGGTTTGTTTTCTTTTTGTATTTTTATGTTTATAAAATTGTTAATTAAAGTGTCTGTATTTCTTTGATGTTTTATCTCAATTATATATAAATTATATCTGATAAATTACCCTATATGAAAATACACAACTTTGAAGAATCGCAATGTATATTTATTTATAAACCCTAAGTTTGTATAGTTAATTTTAGTTCTGAAAATAAAAATTCAACAAAATTTGTATAAGTTTATTTATTCACACAAACCATTCTTAAAAAGTAAATGTTGCAGTATTAGTAGATGCTCCATCATAAATAAAAGTATTGTTAACAGGATTATATTGCTTAGTAACTAATTTAATAGCTTCATGAGCCACACATCCACCGAGAAATGCAGATACACTGTGAATCTCAGCTCCTCCATACCTACACATCTCATGAATATGATCATCCTTGGGGAATGGAGAGCATGAGATGTCACTTAGCAATTTAGAAACACAGTTTTTTAAGATAGAAATATCACTCTCAGGTTCCCATTCACCAGGAGCTCGGCAATGTTCTGACCGAAACATATCTGCTGCTCTTAGTAGAATATAATGCACCATCATCACATCAGGTTCCTCTAAATGTCTAGCAATGTAAGAAGCAACCGGGCTTCCTAACTGGTACTCTGAGGCAATATTAGATCCCTTTATTAAATGTATATCATGTGCATGTCTACAAAAGAGTTTTACTTCAGCTTCACTTATACTATCACATTGTAATTGGGATACAATTTGCTGTACTTTCCTATAGACTATTTCTGCATCTGCTGAAGCTTGAGTATGGTAGATGTTCTGTAATTTAACATAATGTTCTGTAGAAGCTGTCATATCTGGTAGAACACCTCGCAGAGGCAATTTTCCTTTACCATCTGCTTCTACAAAAGCCCTTAGAGCTGAACACATAATCCAGAATGACGAACTCTCCTTGTTTAAGTTTATAGCTGTACTACTGTAAATTAAATCTTGAATTTTTACTGGTAAAAATGTTGGCACCAAAGCTGTATTAACAGCCCTTATTGCCTCTTCAAAGTTTTCTTCAACAATAGGGACACCATTTTCATCTTTTCTGATAAATTCTTGAATGATATCTTTTATTTCATTTTTTTCCTTCCTACTCATTGGCCATCTATCTCTGTTCATTATTTGCCATTTCTGTACAGATTTGTATAAAATGACTATCCAAGGAATATGACCATGGTCCTTCAGATCAAGACTATCAATATCAATACTATCAAGATATTCTAATAAGTTTGGAAATGGGACATCTAAACGTAAGTCCACTTGTTCATTATCAGGATGTGTCTCAATAACAGCATGCTCCCTTATTTGTATTCTAAAAGAACCCAAAAATCCAACAGATCTACAAAATATAAAAGGAATGTTAATCTCCCATAAGTGCTGGGATAAATCTTTGACTGTTTTCTCACTAAGTGAAGATGCAATTACTACACTAAAAGCTTTGAAAAAATCTGGATTTTCTTTTAAGATTTGATCTGGTGGTTCTTGGACAGAGTGACCTTGTACAGCATCATTTAATTCCAAAAGCAGACGTAAAGTTTCGGATCCTCTATTTAATCCTTTACTTGTGACCTCTAGAAAAAAGTTGCTTCCAATATCCTCATCACTCACAATGTTATCATCCACAATTGTAATGGCACCCACGCCAGGAAGAACTATAGATTTCAAAACCTCAGTTCCTAAAGCATTTGCATTTATAAGACAAATATGTCCGTTTTCCAGTGCAGCTTGCCCATGATCACCCCAAAGACGAAGTTGCCGGTCATACTGTTTGGTTTTTTCGTTTTGTTCTGGTGATTTCGGTGAAGATGCCATAGCTGGTTTACAATTCTGTTTGTGTCAACAAAATTCTATTATAATCTTGTAATTTATTTAAGAAAAGTTACATATACAATTAAAAATAAACACTTTGAAATTGCGAATTTGCAAATTTTGTCTGAAGTTTAAACATTGCATGTCTTTTCAATACCCAAGTCAAAAATTGACAATGACAGACAATCCAATTAGAAAAGTCATTTAATAAAAAAAAATCAATCTAAATCATTACTGTTTATAACAAAACAGGTAGACGATAGGTTTGCTAAATAATTGATAGAAAATCTTTACAACTAGTACCTACATGATATGCATGGGGCTCTATAAATTAGTGCCTAGGTAGCGGTTGTCAATTACTTTTTTATTTTGTAGTTAGTGCTATTATTAGCCACCATTTAGCATTATGTACTTACTCTATGGTATCTGTCACTGGTGAGTGTCAACGTCAGTGTCTAGAAGTAAAAGGTAATTTTGTTGCAACTTGTAAGTAGATGCGAACCATTTATCGTTTTTATTTCTAAATAATACAAACGCAAAAGAAAACACTTCAAATCGAAGGGAGATGTTCTTGGAGAATTTCTCAAAATTATTGAGTGAATGTGTATGGAAATGAATTTACAGACTTTATTTCAAGATTTTAATCCGAGGTAATTATATTTTTTTATATGTTAGCATACAGTAGTATACAATATATTTTTAATATTACACTTCAAAAATTTCTGTTTCAGCAAATTTGTTGTTCATACTTGTTTACTGATATTTACTGCGTTACTGGCTTTAAAATTAGACAATACCATAACATGGTCCTACTGGGCTGTATTTACACCAATATGGATTTGGAAGTTTCTTGTAGTTCTTGGTGCTACGGTGGGTACATATGTTTGGTGGCAATATCCTCATTTCAGGTATGTTTATAGATATTCATACTTTGCTTTAATTAGGTCTTCAAGAGAAGAGTGAACACGTACCTTCTAGGGAAGCGCGCTCCATCTTAGACCACATCTCAGCTTACCATCAGGCGAGATCGTGGTCAAGCGCTTCCCTATCATGAAATAAAAAAAAAATTGTTGTTTATTAAAAGTTTAAAAATCATCATTTTGAGCTTTAAAAGGTACTTAGGGCATAATAAAAAAAAATTCTCTAATATACATAAAATATAACCTGTAAATATTGATAGTTGCTGGATTGTTAACTTAAATTTTTTGTTAATTGTCAAATAAAAATTATTTGGTATAAGTAAATATTTTAAATATTTTTTTTTTTCTACTTACAATATAAACAAGTAGCCTCTTACCCCAGATCTGGCTTAGATGTAAAAAAAATTGCTTATTTGTCAGTCACAAATAATATGACTTTTCTGGTGAAATCATTTCAATAGTTTCCTGAAATAGCATAGTCATAAAGCAATACAAACAACAGAGAATTCATCATATTACCTGTATGTGAAGATTGATTGTATGTTTTCGTTGCTATATTGTCAACTTGTTACATTGAATTGTATTTTAGGTTCTTTAGCTACCAATTATAACTATTTACTTCTCTTTTATGTACATTGAAGTAATAAATAAATGCATATGCATTTAAATATATTACATTAATCAATACATATGATAAATTTACATATTCTTTACAGATTAGAAGGTGAAGCCTACATTCACTACAAGGCAATGCTGATAAGCCTGGCCATTCATTTAATATTGCTCATGTTTGAATTACTTGTATGTGACCAGCTTACAACATATCGCCATGTCTGGATTCTAGTTTTCATACCATTAATCTTTATAAGCATAGTCTCAATTGCCATCTGTATATGGTGTGTTAAACATGATCGCAGTTATGAGGTATGTATCCATTTTTTACAAAAAATGTTTGCATTAATATTGCAACACTTTGTTTAGTACAGATTGAAGTAGTAAAGCTTGTTGTTATGAATAATACATACATTAAAATTATGTAATTTATCACTAATATTTATTGATGTACAATGTTGTTGGGAAAAACAATGAGGAAGAAAGTAAAATTCAATAGTAATCTTCTTTGGAACATAAAGAACCCTGAGAGAATTTTGAACTAAAATTTAAATAAAATTTATTTAAAACTAATTATGTTACTTTTAGGAAGGTTTTTTTTTTTTTAAATTTAACAATCAAACTAATCAGTTTCAAGTATGTGCTAATTTTAATTAGGTTTTTGATTTATAATCCTACCTACATATTTGTATCTTATTTTCCAGCTGGAATTATTTTGTGCTGTTAATATTCTCCAATTTATATTTTTGGCATTGAAATTAGATGAATTCATCAACTGGTCATGGGAAGTTGTTTTTGTCCCACTCTGGATATTGATGTGCCTGAGTTTAGTAGGTAAGTTTAAAAATGAACTATCAATTTTTATATATTTTTTTTTTTTTGTTTTTCTCATACCCATTTTATATTAAAGTTTATAGTGTAATTTTACAACTAATCAGAAGAAAATTTTGGAATATCTTGATTCTCTGTGCATTTATTTTTTGATGTATATGTAACTAAAAACCCTTAAAAATTCATTAACTTGATTGAAATGATGAAGCAATAAATAATTTTATTAAAAATACAATGATGTCAATAAATTGATTAATTATCTAAATGAAATTTTGTAATGTTTATTTAATTTTTAAAGCTGAGTCTCAAGTCATATATTAGGACTTTTTTGATGCTATAAGTTTATATTTAGATCACGCGGCACCCGGATAAAACAGCCTATGAAGCCTATAAAATAGCCTAGCCGGATAAAATAGCTTAAACTTATCTCTGTACCAAATTTCATACAGTTAGCTGTTGTATTTGCATGAAAGAATAACAAACATACATACATCAATCTATCCATCCATACTTACAAACTTTCACAGTTATGATATTAAAAATTATCATTTGCTAAATATTGTCAAAGTACAAAAAAGACTGTTGAATTGAACATGTTTTAAAAATTACTCAGTTGTAGATTTTAATAATATGTACAGAGGTAAATCTATAATAAAATGTCTTTTTTCTCCATTCCAGGTGTATTATACAGTATAGTGTTTGCGGGAATCTTGCTCCGGGCACCAGAAGTTAATATTCAACAGCGTAGAACGAGTTTTAACTCGGCACTAGCATATACTTTCACCGTTGTGCCGATTTTGGTCTTTCAGGTATGTACATGGATTATTACTTAATACATCTGGTATGGACTAGATTAACTTAGATTAGGGCAAGAGGCCGAACTAAGTTGTGTTGCTTAGTGATGTATGTTAAGTGATACCTTTCAAATATTATGTGATTGTTTGATTTTTGGGAGCTTTATTTTATATGTAAAATAAATCTGTCCCTAGTTTACCGACATCCAAAAAGGAGGATCTCAATTCGACTATATGTTTTTTGACCAACTCTAAAATTATAACAATATTCATAGATGATGCATGATGAAGATACATTTGATGATGCAATGTTTTATTTAACTTTTTATTATAATGCAGTGTTTTATTTAATTAAACACATTTTTTTTATTTTATTCCGTAAATGATATTCTGTGAGAAATTTTTAAAGTATAAAAAAAATCGATCACTAGGCGGGATCCGAACCCGCGTCTTTTTACAAACCGTGGCTCCGCCTGGCCACGGGTGATACTGCCTCTATATTCGAATTTATTCAACTCTTTCGATTTGTGCTTAAGGGACACCCCATTTCTATTTTTTTTAAATTTCTCATTTATAAAGCATTTCAATTGCAATGCAAAAATACTAAAAATTAAATGATATTCTAACCGAACACACATTTAACAGGTACTGTTAACGAACAAGTTGGACGATGGCTTATCCCTCTCGTACATCGTGGTCGTCAGTCCCCTGTTCGTCACATACGCGACACTTATTATTATGTCGTTCAGTTCGAAAGGTGGAAACAAATGTGAGTTAAAACTTATCTTCGGATTTATAGTAATAATAATAAGCTATGTATAAGATATATTTCTGTTGCTGTGCACTTTATGTTTTATATAATACTAGACGCACGCCCCGGCTCCGCATGGGTAGTAATTTATCGTAATTGAAAATTTTTAAAGAATCGAATCGAACCCCCCCTCATGATCGAATAATCTTGAGGCGACGAAGCGACGACGTATAACCACTCATGTTCACTCCATGTTCCCACTTCAGCAATCGAATTTCCTATACTCTTTAGGTTTTATGTGTGTAAGGGACACCCCACGCTATGTTTAATTGAGATAATTAACAACCAAATCAAACAAAATGAGAAATTATTTCAATATTGTATCTCACCTCATGATCGAATTTACTCTATAATTTTTCAAATACATAAAAGCATATACATAATACTATTAAATAAAAAAATCAAATTCTACATTCTAAGCAAACTTATCAAATGGATATTACTTGTAACACATTTTGTAAAAGAAAGTTGTTTTTTAATGGATTTCTGGAATTTACCACACATGTACAATTCTCAATATCCAAAAACATTTCAGGGTGGTTCGGTATACGAAAAGACTTCTGTCAATTTCTACTGTCGGTATTCCCGTTACTGCAAGAGTACGCAAACATAGCCTACAATAACAACGTGAACCGCGGCTCGAACGGCATTCCAGCCGAACCTCCGATAAATCAGGAACCGTACAGGGACGACGCTAAAAAAGTTCGCGAAAGTAAAAAATCCCATAAAAACCAAAAGAAAAACGAAGCCATGAAACCAGTTGTACCAGTGACCAGTATAGATATGCCCGATTGACGTTATCCCATCCCCCCCCCACACTCCTTCAATTGTTGTCAAACGTGTGTTCAATTTCTTGTAACTTGTAAATAATAAAGCTTGTAGAGAAGCAATACGATTGTTAAGTTTGTAGCGCCGTTAATTAGATTAGGTAGGCTAGATTGGTTTGGAATTACATTGGTGTAAGAATTTTTGGGCTTTACTACAGGGGTGGCACATGTTTGATATAAATACTATGTGTATTCGCGAATTAACTAAAGTTTGGGCCAACAACAATA
Source organism: Zerene cesonia (assembly GCF_012273895.1). Classification (NCBI taxonomy): domain Eukaryota; kingdom Metazoa; phylum Arthropoda; class Insecta; order Lepidoptera; family Pieridae; genus Zerene; species Zerene cesonia. The sequence goes on from NC_052117.1 coordinate 4,220,506, forward strand.
CAAATAGAGGCCTAATATCAAAGTTTCTTCCGAGAAACGTATACTGTTTTGTTATTTCGTCGTTTTATATATCACATCTGACAAAAACACTGAACTTGCGATAGGACGGCACAAAAAAAAATCAAATAAAAATTATATTTTGAAAAGTAAGAAGATTATGTATTTTGATAATAACGTTTTTTGTTTAAACGCAATTTGAAAATAAATAAAATGTATAGTAACAAAAATGCATAGAGACAAGGACAAAAAAAAAAGAAATTTCTATCCATGTTCTTATGTATATATTTATATACTACCCACTTACTTTATTGTCGATATTACATATAGATAGGCTAGATGGTAGTCAAGCGCTTCCCTATCACTCAATAAAAAAAAAAATCAAATCAACTTTAACTTCATGCAAATAAAGTCTTAGATTTTTTTCAAATGGGAAGGTCATCGTCGTGGTTATTGTGTTTTATTCAAAAATGTGAAATCATTGGTTGTAAAGTATTTGAGATTTAAAATATAATTATGCAATGCAGGGAATAGAAAGTGTTTACTTAGTGTAGTAAAGCCTGTATGACAATTAAAATCACTAGGTATGTCATAAATATTTTTGTATTTTCATGAAATACTGTCGTGTACACCA
>NC_052117.1:4222136-4231332 GCF_012273895.1 Zerene cesonia
TGTGTTATATAAATTGTAAGAAATCATATCTAGGAATTCGATGTAGAAAAATAGTTGTAATTTTTGTTATTTTTCTATCGATCTTATCTTCCACTTTATATAGGTAAAAATTTTAATTTTAAGAATATTTGTTTAAATTTTTTACACGTGCTTTTCGTGTCTTATATGAAAGGAAAATTAGCAATAATAATTTATGTAGGCACCCAAAACTTCATTTACGAGCTTAATATATTGCAAAAATAGTTTAATCGACGTAAATGTAGAGCACAAAACGCCTTATAAGTAGATAGACGATAAAAATTTAAAGGAAAAATGGATTGCGATATTTTGGTAAGTCGAAAACGTGCTGATCTCTTTTTTTGTCGTGTTTGAATTTACGCGAGTATTATACATTTAGAAATTAAAGACTAAAATATATATTTACTATATTATTTATCCCGACATTACGAACATCTGCCAACGGGAGACTGAATCGTTTAAAAATTAATTTCTAAATGTTAATAGTGTGATTGGTAGGTTAAAAATACTTTTTTCTTATGATGGCATTAATTAAAAAATGTATTTTTTGCGTATCTTTTGTTCATTTCTACTTCTCGTAAATCAAAATAACTATTCGCTGTTCGTGATACAGCTCAATAAATATTCGCGTTCCAAAAAGTATTCCCACTTGGTGGATAAGTAGCGCAAAGACAATCATTTATTATCTGTCATTTTGACATGATACATGAGGCACATTTTTGTAAGAATTGTATTCCTTTTTTATTATAATTAATTATTCACATTATCAGCAAGAGTTGTATTTTGTTGGAGGAAAAAAAAAATTATATCGTATATGTATGGGCACATGTTTAAAAACTGAATTATTTCTCTTTTACCTAGCTCAACATTTCAATGCTACATTGAAATGCCTAAGCATTTTCAATGTTAATATCAAAATAGGCAATAAAATCAGTACTATGCATATAAATTGTATAAATACCTAATTCTGTAGATATAGTAGATGGTTCTAACAAAGGTAGCGGTAGTAGTAACAAAATAAGAATATTTAAACTCATCTTTATAAAGGTGCTCAAATATTTTTTGTCACAGTACACACCATACTAACTATGAGTTCGTACTTAAGCACGTTTCTATCATAACATGTGTTTCATTTGAATAAAAACATTTTAATATTCGACTACTAATTTTTGTGTTCAATTTAAAATTAAAAATATGAATATATATTTACCAGAGCATCGGGATTTTTGGTCTTCGTCCTAATGCCTATTGTATTTTTTTTCTCTCTTTTTGAATGATTCGCGCCAACTGCACATTTAAATAATTTTTTAGTGAAAGTAAAGACAGCATAAATTTTACCGCCTTGTTAACTTTTGTACCTTATATTTTTACCTAACTAGATATATGTGTATGAATTTAAATACATGATATACTCTCTCGTATGGAAAACGTGCATATTCTCTGTTTTATCAATTCTTTCAAACGTAAATTAAGTGGATAGCAGGTGCATATAAACTATGTAGATATTTTTTTTAATCCTAGATTAAGTATCATTGTACAATTAAACGTAGATTAGATAGTGACGGAGTTTGCAAGTATATTTTGCATAACAATGAAATATGAAATACTGTGATATACTCTTCCTATTTCGCTTTTCAACACAGATGGGTAGCATGTTATTTTGTTAAACTACTGTTTATTTATTCTTTTATTGTTTCATAAAATTAAAAGTGTGCAACTGGTTAAAGCGTTAAGCGTGTTTCATTTAAAAGCAACCTTTATTATACGAATTTCTTATTTTTAGTCGGTAAAGATGTTAGTTGGTTGGTTGCAAGCGCTTCCAACGAATGAATATTTTCAGTGGAGTATGTCTATTGGGGAATAAAGGAAATCCTTAACGTTTAAAGAGGAATCTTTGACGTTAAAAGTTAAGATCAAGAACTTGTTCATAATTCAAAATAGCATATTACTCAATATTCAAATTTAAAGTAGTAGTAAAATTAGTTTTATATGTAATTTTGCATCATCAACCTTGATATCGCAAGATTTCAAACGATTTACACGCGTTGTTGCAACATAAATTTAAGTTACGAAACAAATCTTGTATATTTATCTATGGAAATTCTCGTTCCCAAACGACCCATTGTTTTAAAGCTAAATAATGAAAATGGGCCAATGTGAAGTAAGCTCGAAATGAACAATACGGTTTCATTACCAAAGAGCTATCAGTCATAAATGCAAGGTCGAGGTTGAACAACTATAAAACTTTAACAGTAGCAATTCCCAACTTGTCCTACAAGCCTTCAGACGCCGAACTTTCTGCGGTGGACTGGTACCGACGTCGCTACACATCGATTTTATATACAAAATACATCACCACCTCAGTCTTTACAATGAACCCCAACAGTTAGCATTTGCGGAAACAAACCCCATTCTAAACAATGACCTCCAAAGTAACTAGTAGGAAAATAATTAGCGAAGAATCTATAGAAGAAGAAGAATTATTTAGCCATTGTAGAGAAATGGAAACAGTTTGTTATGCCCTCACCAAAGTGATAATAGGAGCCAACAATAAATGGAAAGGCTGTGGAGAAAAACCGTCTCATTCTTTATCGAATAGGAATTATATTATGGAGCTAGTAAATATACAGGTAAGCAATTATTACGTACCTACCTATTTTATGTTTCGCAAATAACATCTGGCGGGCTTTATTTTTAAGCTTTTAATCCAAGCAAGTCATTATGCTGTTTTATTCCAGGTATTAGATCAGATAATAGAATATTTAACGAAACTTGTTAAATCGTTTTATAAATTAAATCCTAAATTAGCTAGATTAAAAAAAGAAAACTTGTTAATTGCGAGTAAACACGATCACATATTTGAAAAGTTATGCAGCAGAAGATTTATAATGTTGCAAGCGATTAACATTTTAATAACGACAATATTATCGACGTGCCTTCGTAGAGAAGATTCGAGGAAAATGATCGAATCATGTTTGTGGTAAGTCTGCGTTTTGTTTTTTTTTATTTTGGCAACAGCCCAAATTATACGCATATTAATTAATTTAAACACATAAATTCAAAATAAATAAAAGTTTGTCAAATAGAGCATTCTTATTATACAATTTTTTATTATGAGCAGAGGTGTGACGAATTCGAAATACTTGCATTTAAAATACATATACAAAATACCTTTTTATTATTATAATCCAATTGATCACCAAAACTTTTAGACTCCAACAAGATAGAAAACTAGGTAAAAATTATTTTATATGCTGTTTTGGGTTCAGTATTGAGAATGGAAAAACTCATTAGTTAAACATTCTTAACTAAAGCAGGTATATAACAGTTTCGAAACAACTCATGTTATAAAAATTTTAATATAATTTGAATTTAACCGAAGGTATTTTGTATTTAAGAAAACTGTGTTGAAAATACACATTTGAAATTGTGTAATAAGATACATTTTCAAACTATTTTGTACACCTCTGATTATAAGCCCCTCCTTTTTTACAGTTTGGTTGGAATATACAACAACCTAACAGGTCTTAGTTATAAAAAGTTTGCTGTAAAGTTTAATGTATGCAGTAATACATATCCTAATACTATAAGTGAAACGAAACCTATTACTCTCACAAAAATTGTACAGGTAAGTGACAAATTATGCTAGAAGCATTGAATAAATTTCCCAATAGTTTTTATTCCTTAAGGTAAATTCAAATGCATCTGTTGATCCCGTTATCTTTAAGATAAAGATTTGAGACGAATACGATGACCCAGGGACAACGCCTCAACTTACACAAATAGTTCTTAACGAATTATTCGGCCTTGAACAAAATAATTGTATTTAAGGTGACATTTTAATTATGTACTGCGTTAGTTTAGGTATAGCGACGAAGTAACTGAAACTTTTTAACTTTTGATATAATTTGGTACCTACTGACTGATTGTAGGCAGGTCTTAGCAAAACGCTGTATCTCATACTTATAAAAAAATAACTTTTTGTGTTGCTCTTGTAAGTAATTTGCAACAATCAAACAGAACTTAATTTTTATTTTAACTTTTAGATACTTTCCAAGAGCCGCACTGAAGTGAACTGCCATCGGCTCATAAATTGTTTAGTACAAATGTATCACCCCGAAGATCACTTGGACGCCTCCGAGTCTAGTAGTGTAGATAGTTTGGAAATATATCAGTAAGTCTCTTTATACTATCACTCAAGTAGATATACTATTAAATTTTTCCAGTTATAAAGTTTATTCAGGACCCTTTTTAGCAAAAGTGTGCGTTTCAAAGTGAAGTTTAAAGAGTCGTGATAAATTTTTGATTTTTTCAATCAAATTTATATAAATATGTAGGTAAACCATATGTAGGTTTGCAGCGAAGTTCGTACAATGACGTAGTAAAAAGCGCAATCGATCTAATTATCTTTCAGAACATTAACAAAGCATATAACTCCACCTTCATCGTCAGTATCGAAGCAGATGGATATTAACAAACGTCGAGAAGCATTTATTGAAAACAGGAAAGCTAAAATGAAACAAGCTCAAAGCCTGGTCGAACAAAAAAATGGTCATAAGAAGATAGTAGAAGCTTTAAATCCCCAAAATTCAGACTCAGAAATACCTTATACTTCTCTTTTGAATAATGAATATATATTGGAAAATATGTTTAATAATGAAGGTAATTTAACTTCTTTGCTCTGTTGCAGTAATAATATTTTGCGAAAATCTCTATCTAATTGTCGTGGCAACTCAATCAATCAACTGGAAAAGCGCTTTTAGTTCGTTTTGAAATTTATTTAGAAATCATCGATTTTTAAATTTCCATATGAAACAATTATGACACTAAAAAACATTACTTACGTTTATATTGCTATAAAATTTGGCTTATGTGTAAGCTAATAGAGCGTCGATTAATTGTGATTTTTCGTTTCTGTAGCGTAAAGCTCAGATGGGTGGTACCTTAACATTTTAGTGCGTCACGGCAGTTATGAAAATAATTTATTTTACCCATCTTTCAGATAATGTAAATAGTATTTTACAAAGTGAGGAAATATATATAGAGATTCTATTAGATACAGTTGCGAATATATCTCCGCTGTTATTGGGTGCTAAAGGAGTTAAGAAACTTAAATCAGGTAATTTTAATTTCGGAGTAGTAAAAATTTATAAACTTTATTAATACGTTATGATGAATTTAAATGGTCTTTTATTAAATACAATTTTAAATTGAATAGGTAGACAACAAGCTAGCAAGAAGGCTGCTCAGAAAGTGACTGAATATTATCAAAACATTCTTTGGGGCGATGTCGGCAACTGTTTAGAACATATAGTTCTTTGGTGGTCTTCCTTTCCGTTGGCTGTAAGGTAGAGTTGAATTCCTAACTTATCGTCCTGAACTAACTAAACGGATTGAAAAATCTACTATGTCACTCAGTAATAATGTAATCTCATTACAAACATGCGAAATATCAAAGCTTTCCTCATATAATGAATATAAATAATACGATTATCTCTTATTTATACCTTAGTTTTTGTTTTCATAAAGATCACCTCACGTCAGTCAAAATCTACGGGAATGGCTGTTTTCCACCTTTAATGTTAACAGTAAGTAAGTCGTGTACACTGAACATATTTTACTTTCCATATGAGAATAAATTACTAAATTTTATGTTTAAAATGGAACAGATACACCGGAATTAATACTATCTGCTTTACGGATATTAGCGGATGCATTGGGATGTCACGTGACTTCCACATCTTGGGATAAGCATTTTGGGTAAACAATTTCCTATTATACTTACTAACTTTTACAAGTGTATATAATGGCTAACTGTTCGCCCGTGGTACGTGTATAACCTATGTTACACAGTGCAGCTTTCTAATGGTGAAAGAATTTTTGAAATCGGTCAAGTGGTTTTTGTGTGAAAACGCTACACGTATTCAAAAATACTAAAGTTTCCTCTTTATAATATTAATTGTAGATTATATTTGTGTGTATGGTTGTGTGTGTTTGCGTGCGTGCGTATGTGTACGTGACTTCCCTCAAATAATACAGACAAGGGAAATAATTGTTACAAAAGAAATAGCTAAAATGTTATTGTTACAGAGCAACATTAACTACTAACTTGTGGCCAACGTCCTTGAAAATTCACCCTGACCTGTCTATAAATGTTACAGAAGTAAGTTAAGTTTCGTAATTACGTATTACAAGAAGCTGTAGTTAATATGATTTCATTTCAATACAGCAATTCATTTATTTACTTCAGCGACCGATGTATCGTGAACTAAATGAATAAATATTTAACTAAAAAAAAACACGCTTCAATGATAGATCTAAGTTGTCTTAATTGTATTTATGATTAAAACGAAAAGAAGTCATGAAATTATTGTATTATCACTGATCCTTGATAAATGTATAAAGTTTTGATTTAAATCTGCCCGCTTAAGCGTGTCAATATCAAGTTAAAGGGTTTGGTTACATATTATAAATATTCAGGCGAAGCTAATATAAGCGTGTTATAACAGTAATGAACAATTGACATCTATGTACCTTATGCAGTTTACCGACCTCAAACTTGAAACGGTAAGAAATATTTTTTATTATTTACAGGTAACAGAAACAGGCGCAAATTTCGCATTAATGCTACAAGAGCTTGTTTCTCTAAACAATCACTGTGAAGTAACTTGGGACTATATTATGGGTGCACCTCTAGAAGACTTACCAATTGTTGAACAAATTCCTATTCTACACAGGCTAGGTTCGTAATAAAGGTTAATTGGAAAATTTGGTTCACTCAACGGTATTTTTACTGATAAGTACAATTTATTACTTATCTATTACCGCCTTATTTTAAGACATTTTGATCTCAATTTTTCCTTTAGGTCAACATTTCAAATTGAACACGTTTAATTTTATGTTATATCATACGCAACGCATTAGAAATCTCAAATAAGAATAATTTAAATATTATTTTCCAGACCATTCCATCCATACATATCGTTTGTGGTGTTTGGCTGAAACGCGGCGACTCGCTAACTCGTGGGCGATGGATGATTTCTTCCGTATTGCTCACAATGATATGGTCGCATGTATGGAACAGCTCAATAACTTACGATTTGCTGATCACACTGCCACAATTGAGTTAGGTTTGTATTTAGAATCCAACGCAATTAATACAACACTTTTGGAGTTTTCACTATACATTATATATAAAGATTATATATACCTTTTCACTAATTATGATTAATTACTTTAAATTGATACAAAAAAAAATGCTTAGTCGGTATTATCCTTTTATATTAACGACGAGGACGTGTACTAGCACGTAAGGTAATGAAAAATACTTTTAAAAACCTTTCATTACGGTAACAACTAGGGTCGTAAAACATATGAAGCCAAACTTATTAATGTAATACCAATGTAATGCTGATATTTTCTTACAGGGCAAATAGGTGTCCATGAAAATGTATGTGCTAAAATGCGAGAAAAGCTTGTTTCCGAAGTGAAAGTCAACATACAAAAATTAAAAGTAAGACTATGAAAAGCATTTTATCTCAATATTCAAGACATACTTACGTACTTACGTGTACGTGCATATGCAATTTTACAAATTGACTTCTTAAAAAGGTTAAAATATTTAACCAATACCAACGATTTCCGACTTTATTCAAAACCACAAGAACTGCTCAAGCCCTTTAGAATCATTCCGAATAAAACTTAAACAAAAATTTGTATGTTTTGCCATTATGAAAACAACTACTGCCATTTTTTCTAACAAAACTCAGTCTAAAAATCAAATTTAAGTCTAAAATAGACGATTTATAAATTCGTATCCAAAACCCATTTCCAGGATGCGACGGAAGAAATAACGTACGTGTTATCATCAGTGTGCGGGACCACCAGTCTCGCGCACCTCACAATGATATCGCCGAGCAACGCGGATTGGCGCCGCGTCACACAACCCCCTACTGTGGAACACTCCATATACGTTCATGAGTTCTTGAGTTAGTCCTTTGATTGAGAAATTTTTAAAGAATAGAAAAAGTATGATCAACCCACGACCCCACGTCATTATGCGCTGCCGTAGCAACGCCTAGCCTCTCTATTCTTTAAAAATATCCCCTTTATAAAGCATTTTAATGCTATTAAACTTAATTTGGTTTGATTTTCCTTCTAAATAGCGGTTGCTTGTATAATGCATAATTATGGAGGGGTTCAATCACGTAGTCTTACATAAAAATCCTTACATATATAGGCAGAGTAAGAATTACGATTTGATATCATAGCGACTAGGTAACGCAAGAGCATATGATCCTGATGAATGATTTAGTTTCATACAAACAACTTATTATAAAAATCGGAACAACGGTCCAAAAACTAACGCACTTGCTTGTAAATAAAATCGATCAATTAAACAAAGAGATGCAGGGACTCATATCATGAAATTTTGCTACGTTAAATATTGAAATAATTCAATTAAAAGGTACCTATATTTTAAAAATTCCTCGACATTTCAGATAAAATGTTACTGCCCGTTATAAAAGCGACGGGAGATATATCAACACTCAACATGGTATTAAGGATAATGTGCGAGGCATGGCTACATCATATATACGTCGCGCAAGTCAAGTTTACGTACGTACTTTTCATGAAATATTTATTCAAAAAGATATTTAATCTGTGTAAATTAATTTAATCTGTGGAAATTAAAACCCGTTGGACATGAAACTTCTTATACCTACGTGTAGTGTCACAGAAAGTAATATATCACAGCGCCGTGATAGAAGTTAGATCGTCTTTACCAACGTTACCAACAACGTTGTGTTAACAATTTTGCGTGATTGTTAGATACGCAAAATCATACTAAGCCTGAATTTAAACTGCAATAAATAATAAACGACCAAAAATACTAGCTAAACCGGCAAACGCTGTTCTGCCTTATTCTTATCATTTAGGATTATAAAATTAGATGTTGATAAAGGGTAAGGCACTATTACTCTTTATCGTACGAAAAATAGACGTTGGCCGATTCTCAGATCTATCCGATATGCACACAAAATTATGAGAGAATCCAGCCGTCTCGAAGGAGTATGGTAACTAACATTGTGACACGAGAATATTATATACCTAGTCTTGCCATAAATATTGTAATAAAGAAAAAAGAAAATTGTTAACTGCAAATAACATTTATTAC
>NC_052117.1:4232332-4255047 GCF_012273895.1 Zerene cesonia
ACAGATTCGAAATTCAAATGTAATATTTTTTTATAATTAAGTGTAACAGTATTTATGGCCAGACTAAGTATATAGAGATTAATATGGAATTTGTTTCAGAAAAGACGCTGCAGTTCAATTACTTGCAGATTTCAACGAGGTCCGCGTTTGGTTGAACGAATGTAAACCGCTAAATGCACAGGCAAGGAAACAAATGCTGCAGAATGAAGTTTTGAGGTAAATGATGTTAGAATATCAAGAATACACAACATATAATGAATAGAATATAATAATAGAATCCCATACTATACATATAATTCAAATAGGTACTTATTAATATTAATTACGGCATTAATCACTGACGCAAAGATGGATACTTAGCCATTAATTTATTGTATCACTTCATAGTACGTCTATCCCTGTGTATGCTTAAATCTTTAAAACTAAACAGATTTTGAAAATTTTTTAATAGATAGAGTGATTCAAAAGGAAGGATTATATGTATGCCAAATCTATTAAACTACTTCAAATTTAACGCGTGCGAAACCGCGGGCAAAAGCTAGTCTACGATTAACAAATAATTATTTGAGTGAACCTAACCACCCAAAACATTCATTTATAATACAATACATACTTACATTGCCTCTCGAGGTCTTTAACTTCAAAAGAATAATCTATACTAATATTAAAAAGCTAAAGAACTTGTTCGTTTGTTTGTTTGAACGCCCTAATCTCAGAAACCACTGGTCCGATTTGAAAAATTCTTTCATTGTTAGATAGCCCATTTATTGAGAAAGGCTATAAGGCTATACAACTAGTTTGATATATTTATTTGTAGGCGCTGTGAGGGCGTAGGACGGTTACTACTACACGCACCAGGCGATCTCATATCGATGCAGGAGTCTACTATGCAATCGGCGAAGATAAGAAAAGATGGTACGATTGTTTTTTTAATTACCTAAAGGCAGGCTTTTTATAGGATTTATCAATAAGCAGTAGATTTTGGCAACCTGTGGTGACTATCGTCTGCGACATCTGTCAAAAATATGTTCTCGTACGTATAACTCGCTGCACACCTCGGCTCCGCCCGGGTAGTGAATTATTATAAGTATACGTAATTGAAATAATATTAACTTTTATGTTAGATCAAACTGCACATTGTGTGCAAATTTTATTAAAATTGGTTAAGTAGTTTAGAATTTATCGCGGACTTACAAAGTGACATGTAATTTATATATATTAAGATTATTCAGTTACTTATACAGATTATATACTCAGTAGACGTGACATGTTGAGATCCAGTTGAATTTGGTCATCATCAATCTGTGTTATGTTTACCTTCACGGCATCAGGCATCATCATTTATAAGAATTATATATAACTAAAGACTTGTTGACTTGTTGTTTGTGCACGCTAATCTCAGGAACTACTGGACCTCTTTCAATAACTTTTCACCTTGGATAATAACGTGATCCCCGAGTGCTTTAGACTGCGTAGTCTATATACGTTTGTACAACGGGCGAAGCCTGGGTGCACCATTAGTTTGTAATGAAATTAATAAATCATTTGAACATAATTGTCATCCATTCATCAATAGTAATATATATTGCCATAAATATATATTTGTTTTAACAGATAACGAAGCGCCTGAACAACTAATGCCGGCTGAAATGTACGTTCCCAATCAAAAGCAGTGGTTAACTCTACGCGCCAACAAGCTCTCCGGCCCCGTCGCCTTTACACTTTGCTGCTTGGTTTTATATTAATGTTAAATATATATTTTATCTGTTTTTAAGTTTTATCATTTTCCCGATCCCGTATTGAAACGTATTGAGTAAAATTGTGTTCCATGGCTTCTTCCATCAAATAGCTAATACTGACATAAAAAAATATGTTATAATAAAAAATTACACATTTAGTCAAAATTCATAAATGCCTGATTAAAAAATGCCTGCCTGATATTAAAAAATATGTATAGAGTACATATGTTACAGTTGTACTATTTGATCGCGTTTCTCTAGTTAGAACTAGAGTTAACTAAATAAATGCCTTGCAACGAGGTCTAACTAGAGAAAACGCGTTAAGAAAAACCTAACTAGAAAAACAAATGAATATAAAGATATCAATGAAAAATAATGAGAAAGATTTTTTTTTTTTTGAGAAAATATTATAGTAGGTTCCAGAGTTGTTAGACCTAGTTGCAACAATGGTATTTAGTTGCTGATATTTCTAATTAGGGAGAACGTGTTTTTACGGAAAACGGTTCTAGCAGTCACATATTCAACGAAAGGAAACGAAGACAATTAGTATGTTGTATGATTTTTTATTTATTTTACTTACAATCTGACAACTATAATATAACATAAAAAATATTACCATTATAATAACATATTCAAACATTGAGAGGATTCCATCTCGGCCATTTTTGCTCAAAAAAAAATTACATGTAGTACGAAAATGCAAACAAACTATCAAATCCAAAGCAGAACTCCATGATACATATCAACTAAAATTCACATTCCTAAGAATAGACTGAACAAAAAACAAAAACCCACCACCACAGACAAAATGTAGAATCATCATCTTGTATCTCTTTCGGCCATAGGTACATAAATCATTCTATCTCCCTCTATATGTTAACCAGTCAGTTCTCTATGAATTAAAAAAAGTTTGCGTCTTCTTCAATTCAAATTTCGAAGCAAAGCGTAATGGAGCGTAGCGTGAGTATTAAAACTAAAACAAATTAGTTACATCACACTGCGCTCCAACACGCAACACAGCGATGTTGTTGCAAAATGCGATGTGAAGAACGGAAGAAATTGTAGAAATGAAAACTTCGGTGTCCCGCTTGTCTCGTGGATGAAATCGCAAAAAGAGAAAACATATCACCAATATATTTAGTCGAATATCATACAAGTAGGTACTTAATAAAAAATACAGTAAAAATATTATATACATACATACTATTTAATATGAAATGATTTAATTTTATTATCTAAAGCAATACACTACTAACAACTTATTTTAACTATGAAGGACTTAACAACTACCAACGTAAACTTATAAAATAGGGACACCAAATCTCTTATGTGTCCTAACTACTAAACTAAAATATCCTATGATTTTACACTAACATTGCATAAGAATTTTATATTCAACTTACCGTGAATATACGTTATAAAATAAGGCTTGGCTTCAAAATTATATGCATATATTTTAAGCAGACTTAGGAAGCATTGTATTTTATATAATTATCTAAATGGAATTGCGTTATATAATTTTCACATCGACATCGATCATATAAAAATATTCTACTACGCTGAAAACAACCATTAAACTACCATATATTCACTATAAAAAAAGAGACCTAAAAAATTCTCACTCTAATCATCATCTGAATCGGATTTCTTGCACTTCTCCTTTAACTTGTCATATTCGTTGCGAGCTATGAGATCCTGTTTCAATTTCTCCATATCGTTCAGGAGACTGCTGACTTGTACGTTCTCATATTTATCCGTTTCAGGGTCGCTATCTAGACCAGAGTCATCGTTATCGTTATCGTTATCGTTTTCATTTTCATTATCATCGTCCGATTTGAATTCTTTCACTTCTGTGTCAGACACGGGGTTTTCTGAATCGGAGCTTTCCTCCAATTTGTTGTCAGCTCGATACGCTTTGGGCACTTTGTCTTCGTCTTGTTTGAGGAGGATGTCTTTAGTACTGTTGTAGCTGCCCACGCCCTCGTGACGCTTGCGTTTCCGTTTCATACTCTTCGCGATTACACGCTTTTGGTGGTCCAGTTGTGGGAAGAGCTCTGAAATGTAGTTTATTTAGCGACAAATTAATTTTATGATTTATGGTATCTGAATAGTCAACTATTATTTTTCTGCATCAGGATGAGCATTCAAAAGCGTCTCTAAACTAAGTGTACTTCAATGAATAAATATTGGAGTTTGAGTATATAAAGATAACTATGATAAACACTTTTCGTAAGAGAAAAAATAACTTAAAATTCTCAATCCCTTTACTTTCTAAAATTGATTGACCACTCCCTCAAATGTCAGAGTCAAGCTCACTTCGGCACGAATTAGGCCACCTCGCACTGGTAAAGTATCAAACCCTCACAGAAGACCGGCGTGAAATAGTAGCACATAGTGAGTGGGGAATCCGTTTCTTCTTCTTCACCCCTCCTAGTCCATTCCTTCTATCCAACCATGAATCCTGTCCTTATCCCTTCGCTCTTAAAAGTGTGCAGCGCATTCACAGAGGCATTACCTGTACGAATGTTCATGAGCGGTGATCGCTTACCATCAGGCGAACCACCAGCTCAGTCGCTCGCTATAGTGAAGTCCCGTGTCCCCTAGTGGGGTATGGGGCAGATGATGTACATCCGTTTCACTGATCGATTTTCTTTAGGGACAAGTAGGTGATCAGCCTTCTGTGTCCTGCCAGACCGAGACATTTTTTTTTGTACGTCCAGCGTGAGCGTAGAACCCAGGACCCCTCCGTTCTACGCTCACGCGTTAACCACTGTGCCAAGGAGGCGGTCAAAGTCGCTCGCTATGACATAAAAAAAACCTCTGCGAATATTCATATGCGATTGTGATAGCTAACCCCCAGCCTGTGCTCTGACAAAAAAAAACCAAGCGATGAAGACCAGCACAGATAGCTAACCATCAGGCGAATCACCAGCCTGTCCTCTGACAAAAAAAAAAACCAAACAAATGCAAGCTGAATGCAAGCACGTGCACGCACCGTGCGCGCAGCTGAGCGCCTGCTCGGCCGCGTTCATCTCGGCCTCCTGTATGGAGTGCCCGCGCCCGGCCGCCAGCCGCCGCCCGCGGAAGTACACGCCCACCGTGTACACGCGCGTGTTCGTCGGCCCCAGGCACTCGATCACCCTGCACGCGTTGTTTATTTGCTTTATTGATTTTTTTTTAATACAAACATTGCGTTCAGATAATAACATAATTAATAAATCGCGTTTAAAATCCGTTAAAAAGTCTTTAATTTCTTAAGGAATGTACCTGTGTTAAGAGAGAAAAATTATCCAAACATTTGTCAAATGAAAAATACAAAAATATTGTTACAGTTTAAAATATTGCGCTACAGAGCTCACATGTGATAATATAAATAAGAAAAAAAAAAGTATTTATTTCACCTTAATGGCTTTTATATAATTACATTGCTCTGGCCCTCTGGCTAGATATGACTTGCTAGGTATGTGTTAAGAGCGAATATTGTCCAGACACTTGTTTGCAAATGATACACAATATGAAGAAATCTATACTAATGTTTGAGTGCTGAAGAGCTCGTTTGTTTGATTGAACGCGCTATTGGAATATCGATGGAACCGGGAATTATTGGTTCGATCTATATATTAGGCTGAAAATCTTTAATGATAAGAAGTTCCTTTAATTTAGACTAATCTAGTACCTCGCTTATAGAACCATTAATTTAGAAAATATTACTTGTAAACAGGTATATCCGGCTCCCCTCCCTCCATAGAGCGTAGAGTGAGACAACACTGCTGCAGTTTCGACTTTGGGTCGTTCCAATCTTGGTTCATGATGAACTCTTGCAGACGTGGGAATAGACACGCGTTGCAGAATACCTGACAGTATTCTAGATTCTAAGAGAAAAAAATTATAAATTATAATTTCTTTAATGGGTTTATAATAAATTGTAATTGTTAAAACTGCGTTATGACGATTCAAGAGTGCTTTAATTGAATAATGTTGAATAGGCATTTCAATGGCTATTCAAAATTCAATTCTATTGGCTATTACCATAAAATATTATAAATGACGTATCTTAAAATGGATCTGGAGAATAAATAATTGAATACAAATATGTATCGCAAGATGCAAGATGTATAAACACTGAAAAAAAAAAATATTGTAAATGAAAAATAAAGTTACTAATTTACGTCATAGAAAAAATGGGTGAGTTTACTTTTTATCGTGGCATTTAATTATGCAGAATAATCTTTGACTCACCTTATCAATATACAAAGCACCCAGGAAGGCTTCAAGCAAATCAGCCTTGTGTTTCTTGGCGGTGGGTTTAGCTTTAGGGTTGTTGTATATCGCGTAGTCCGACATGTTAAGGTCGTCGCACACCATTGCTTGCGTTCGGTTATTTACTAATGACGAACGCAGTAACTAGAGGGAATGATAAAATTAAAATATTTCATAGTGTGTATCAAGTATGTTTAAAGTGAAATATATAAGTAATTTATAATAAAATATTTAGTAGAGCACAGCACATACAATATATAGATATGATGAAATAATAAAATTTTTAAATTGTCCTTAATTTTTTATTAAAGTTACACTGTGAACGGAGGAGTTATATTACGACTTGTGTTAGGTAAGGTAATAAAAGATGTTGTCTAAAAGTTATAAATTATATGCTTTGAGGTGAAAACTTGTGACAAGTGCGATTTATACTTACAGACAAATGTCCTTCGTGATGTTCAGGAAAATGCCTGTACAACTTGTCAGACACAACCAGCTGTAGAACCGTATCGCCTAGGAACTCTAGACGCTGGTTGGAGCCTAGAGTTAGATTCGTGAAGCCGACTGAACGGTCTGTGAACGCTCTCGCTAAAAGGCGTATGTGCTTGAATTTCACACCTATTGTTATAAACAAACAAATCACAGTTAATATTAATTGATATAATTGATGAAAAGAATTATATATTCGTTGGTAACCAAAATACAATACGAAATAGTCATTTTATTATATTAATATATATAAATTACGTGATTGTTTGTCCGCGGTGGACTCCTAAACTACTTAACCGACTTTAATTAAATTTGCTCACTATGTGCAATTTGATCAAACTTCAAAGAGAGGATAGTTTATATTATTTCAATTATTATAAATGACTACACGAGCGGAGCCGGGGCGTGCAACTAGTACTAATATAAAAAGTAACGGTGAAGTAAAACATACACATAATTACGACGACGAGGACATGGGTTAAGCAAGTAATGAAAACAAACACAATTACAAAATAATAGCGGGCGATTTTTATTACAAATTTAGAGACAACGCCAGTAAAGAGAATTTATGTTAAATATTACTTATTTAAATATCTTATATATAAAATTCTCGTGTCACAGTTTTCGTTGCCAAACTCCTCCGAAACGGCTTGACCGATTCTTATGAAATTTTGTGTGCATATGGGGTATGTTTGAGAATCGGCTAACATCTATTTTTCATACCTCTAAATGATCAGAGTAAGGCAGAACAGTGTTTGCCGGGTGCAGCTAGTCTAATATATAAAATTCTCGTGTCACAGTTTTCGTTGCCATACTCCTTCGAAACGGCTTGATCGATTTTGATGAATTTTTTTGTACTTATCCGGTATCTATGAGAATCGGCCAACATCTATTTTTCATCCCCCTAAATGATAAGAAAAAGGCAGAACAGCCTTTGCCGGGTGCAGCTAGTACTAGGCCATGACCAGAAACATAAATAAATGTCAAAACAGTGAAAATAGTCTTAGTAAAATTATAAATGCGAAGTGTGTTTTTTTTGTAGTTCAATTGTTTGTTAGTTCATCTTTCTTTCACGTCACAATTGATATATATTATATTTATGACTTTTCTAAAGATAGTTAAGAGGCGATAGTGATATACCTAAGCTACTTTTTACCGCTGTGAAACACCTCACTCCTATATGAATTTCCTCAGACAACGCGGGCGGAAAGCCAATTTTCCATATAGCATACCTATAGACTCCTCGAAGGCGGTCAACTTCTGCAGAAACTCGAAATCCTTGATGTACTGGCGGTCGCCCAGCGGCTCTTGCTCTTGCAGCGAGTGCGCCCGTTCCTTCATCCAAATGTCGTATAGAATTGGCTCGTTGTGCCATAGTGCTTGGGCGAAGACGCGATCCGTTATCTGAAAAATAATATATTATTTTTTTATGCCTTAAGCTAGCAACTGAGCTGGTGGTTCGCCAGATGGTAAGCTATCACCATCGCAGAGGTAGTACCTCTGTGACGTTGCCCGCTTTTAAGGGGAAAGTGATAAGGAAAGGATTGACGACTGGAAAGAAGAAATGGACTGGGAAGGGTAAGGAAAAGGAAACGGGCCTCCGGCTCTCCCACTCGCCGTACGAAACACAGCAGCATGCTATTATTTCATGACGGTCTTCTGTGGGGGTGGGGTACTTCCCAGGTGCAAGCTGGCAACAAAAAACTATTCACACTTTAGTTACCTCAAGTCCAGCGTCAAGGAAAAGTCCTCCCATAAGCGCCTCAAAGCAATTAGCCATTGCGTGTCGCATGACTACTTCTCGACACAAATCCGACCCGTGGGCGTAGAGCATGTATTGTTCAAGCCCTATATTCTGTAACATTTTAAACAAGGATTATTTATTTACCTTATAGGATGAATAAATAGAAACAGATATGAGAATTAAATTATTAAAATGCTATAATTATTTTATAAAATCCTTCAATCAACAATTACATTGAATAAGAATGCAGTTGAGAAGTGAACTCTTATTTTATATCGATTCGAATTTCGAGTTTTTTGTAACGAATGATCGTTAGTATCGATTAGAATTTCGATTTTTTTTTTGTAACGAATGATCGTAAGTAAAAGATAACATTTTTACAATTTGTGGCTTTATTGCTAGGTATCATAGCTGAAAATAGTTTGAACTTAACTGTTTAAAAAAATGCTCTCCGTTTGCTAGGAAACACGAAGTAGACGATTTATCACGTATTAAACTCGTTATCCAAGCGGTGCAATTTATAGAAGATACAGTTCACCAAACGATATTATTGCCAATAGAAAAAAAACCTCCATTATCTCTGTTTGCACAAACCTTAGCCAACAAAGCAAGATGCTGGTTCTGCACAATGGCAGCCCTGTACGTGGCCAGACCACCTTCAGCCAACCCAGGGAACATTTTGAACAAATGTATCGAGGATATGAACTCCACCACTGCGTCACCGAGGAACTCCAGTCTCTCGTTGTGCTTTATTTCAGATTCCGTTTCGTTGCTTTTGCCGAAACGTGACATTATGTTGATTAGGGTTACAATGCCTGGAAAAAAAAATTAATAAAAAATTGTTAGTCTATTTTTAAAAAACAAAAAATAAAAATAAACATGTGGTCGAGGTAACTTCGTGAGGTTGACTTCCTTTTTACATTTCCTTAGTTATTGTTAAAAAAAAATAATAAAAAATTAAATTAAAAGGCAAAAATTTCTTTGATACAGAGTTAATAGTGTATACATGTAGTAACTCTTTCATCTAAAGATACAAAAATTATATTCAAATTACTTCAAATATACAATATGAAACTCCACAAATCTTACGCTAGTTGTTACTTGGAAATTGACAAACGATTTCCAACCAGATTTACCTTTCTTCCTTGTATAATGAATCCTCCTATCCCCATACTCCGGTTGCCTTATCCCACAGTTGGTGAGCGTGTTCCTAGCGTGATCGGGATTAGTGCCAAAGTTCTCTCTATACGAAGGGTGGGTTAATGCAGTTTGGAGCAGAGCCCTCTGTTTGAATTTATAACTAATTATATTTTCTAGACTGTCTAGAGATTTGTGGAAACGCAAGTGACGGACCAGTACTGGAATTAACATGGCGTGCTGGAATAAAGAGGTTTTAGATTTGTAAAACTAAATATACCGATACACTGGAAAATTTATCTAATCTATACTAATATTATAAAGCTGAAGAGTATAAAGTGGAATAATATAATGAATAAATCGCGTTTAAAATCCGTTAAAAAGTTATTAATTTATAAATACTTCCCAACACAAGCAAATACTAGGAAGTATTTATTCAACTCAGGCAAATGGACAAGCCCACAGTTTAATTAATATTCAATTCATAGTTAAAACAAAACTTATTACTTAATCTAAATCTTTAAAACTACGCAACGGATTTTGATGGGATTTTTTTTTAATATATACAGTGATTGAAGAGGAAGGTTAATGTGTATAATAACATCCATTAATATGCTCCAAATGAGCGTGCGAAAGCAAAAGTTAGTCTTATATATGGGGAAATTATCATCTAATATTAAGTAGGTAATCCATACTTGCACAACATCACACATAAGGCCCGTAGTGTGGAAACCTTCAGACGATATGGCGACCGTGACGTCCCTCTTCATTTTGCTCTGAGTGCGCATTTCCTGCAACGTTGCTTCTTTGGCCGCGAGTTTCTGCCGCTCGTTGAACGACGGCTTCGCCATATTTGCTATTAGATGACGGTACTTCACGTAGAAACGCCACGCTTTTTGATACCTGAAAATGAGAATAAAGTGGTTTCTTTTTTTTTGCTTTAATACTTTTTAAACGACATTCGTAAAAACGAAAGAGGCTCTCAATGCGCCCATGTGTTTATTGTTTTCTTATTCTAGTAAAAAAAAAAACAGATTACTGAACTGATAACATATTTTTTTATGAGAATTTGCACTTAACGACATATATGATATTCAATCTTATTTATAATCAAAATTATTATCTTTTCGAGTTAATTATAGAAATTAATAAAGCAAAAACTCAAGAAAACCTTAATTTATTTAAGATAAAATTGAGAACCCTTGTGTGAAATCATCAGTTGAACAATATACGTGAATACTCACTCTGGATTACCCGCATAACTGAGCTGAGGTGGCCGTATACCAAAATGCACAATTTCCGGGTAAAATGTACTAACTTCCTTAGGATTTTTAACGCTGAACGGCGGACTGCGATCTATTTGATCCACTCTAACCGAACAAGGCTTCTTGCCGGGATATGTCACTATCATACCTGGTTAATGACGATTATAACATAACAAACATTTATTAATACAGACAGTAAATTTTTGTACTAAGTTAGAGTATCAAAATTACCCTTTTTTAAAATCGATACATCCTATTATAAGCATACCTTTAACAAGAACTAATGTTATTTATTTATATTATAATTACTTAACTCATTAAATAATAAACATTATACAGCTGAATAATTATATACCTTTAATCCTATCAACAAATTTTTGCCAATGATAATGATCCATATTATGAACTTCTTCAAGTGATTCTGGTGGGATCAACAGACCACTTTCATCTATTAGGTATTTTAACACTTCGCACATTGATAATACCTACAATAATTAAAAAAAAACTTAAAAAATTACATATAATTATAGGAAAGCCATTAGATAAGAACATATTCCATACCTCACAACCACCTTCTGGTAAATATCGAACAAATCTTGGCATAAAATGAAACTGGGAGCATGTTGTGTCTGATCCTATACCGAGGTCCAAATCAACTAACTCCAATAACTCCTTGAATAGAAATTCCTCTAAAAAGGAAAATTATGACATTTATTTAGATTTTTTTATGGTAATAACACTATAAACAGATTATGCCTCTACATATTAATTTTTTTTTTACAAATTATAAAAATTACGTGTCACGTTGTTGTCCGCAATAGACTCTTAAAATACTAAACCGATTTTAATCAAATCTACACACCATGTGTCGTGTAATCCAACGTAAAAGATAGGATAGTTATGATCGTTTCAATTAAGGCAAACATCTACCCAGGCAGAGCCTGGGCATGCAGCTAGCTAGTTGACATAGTTTCTTTCATAATTTATTTCAAAAATTACAATGTTAAAAACTTACCAAACATATCCAACTCTTGAACTGTAAAGTTCTTTGGCGCCGGCTCTTCCACATACAAAATAGTATATTCAATGTTAAATCTGATAACTTTACATGTGGGTAGTTTCGCTAACTTGTAATGTGAGAACATTGAAAAGCCAGAAAAAAGGAATTCGTGTTCATCATGACTTATTATCGTCGGTGCTTTGATAAGGAAGTTCGTGGGAGGCGATACAGTTATTCTGAAAACAAATTAAATTGTAAGGTAAATTAAATAATTTTATATGAATCTATTTTCAATATAAGCAACACACATGAACAAAATACGAAATATATTCACTTTAATTTTTTTTTTTTAGTTTTATAGCATTGCAATGCTTTATAAATGAGAAATTTTTGAAAGAATAGAAAAAATTTGATCACGAGGCAGGATTCGAGGAGCCTCTCGGCCACCCGTGATCCTGCCACAGTAATCGAATTTCTTCTACTCTTTCGGTTTCATGTGCCTAAGGGGCACCCCACGCCATCTATTGAGATGATTAAGAACCATCACAACCAATACGAAACATTATTTCAATGATTACAATATTGTATCGATAAAACGCGGCCTTTGTTAAATTTAATTTTTTTTTAGTTTTATAGCATTGAAATGCTTTATAAATGAAAAATTTTTGAAACGGGTGGCCGAGAGGCTAGGCGTTGCTACGGTTAGGCAAGATACGCAGGTTCGAATCCTGCCTCGTGATCAAATTTTTTCTATTCTTTCAAAAATTTCTCATTTATATTCACTTTTCAGTTTCAATAATTTCTCATTTTAGCAAAACAAAAAAAAGTGATGTCACAACAAGAGGGAGGTGACCTCAAATGTGATGTAACAACATATAATGTGTATCAACATATAATATACTTATATCTCATGATAATTTAATTGTATTGCTATTATATAAAAATCTAGTTATAAGTAAAACTCACCGATAATGGTACAATTTCTCAATATTGCTCTGTGTTGGGATACATTTAGGGAACTGTTGCTCTCCGGCATACACTCCATGTCGAATACCAAAACGTCTTGCCCGAACACTGCATCTACATAATGGACCACCATTCATCTCACCAGTGTTGTTAAACCTAGAAAAAAATGAAAGAGATTGAGATTAATTTATCATACAGTGAAATTAAATCTTGCAAAATAGCAAGGTGGTATTTTTTAACTCTTTAAAACAAAATCAATATTTATAAATAAAATATCAATTCACAAATTCTTTAATGAAATCTAAAAGAATTATATTTATTTTTGAATTAATTTATAAGACTAGGAACTTCAATTTGATGAAAATAATTTCATCATAATTAAGAACATAGATAGTATATTCCAAATAGAATTCTGTTAATAACCATAATTCTGGATGTAATCTTCTTGGATGACTCTGTTTTCTCTGGAGTTCTAACATCATTCTGTCTGTATAACCTTGCAGGTTCTCCTCGTCGAGACAATCTTCTTCTTCTGATGAAGATGATGATGATGAGGATGAACCTTCATCTATAAAAAAAAATCGAAAGTGAACAATAGGCTCATGACCAATGAGTATAAGCTACATGTCAACAAAGTCGTAATACTAAAACAGTACAAAAAATTTATGTTTAGTTCTTATAGCTAGTAGAGAGTAAGAATAAAAGTAATATATACATTTATAATAATATTTAAAAAAAAAGATTAAAATGTAGCTGCACATATAATCTGTCACAGATCAAATAGGACAACGAATATATGCATTTTTTAGCTTTTATTAACTTTATTAAATTTAACTTTTATTAAGTAAGATTGTATATCTGCTGGGCAAAAGTTATTGCTATTTGGCTTTCCTAGATCTATTGAGCTTCCCATGAAATTTCATGACATACTAAAAAATCATGTACCATTATGTTTACATCGCTTAGCCTTCTGTGGCTTCAATGGAGGCAGCTCATCAACTTCAGGCCTTGCTTTTCTTCCTCTATCAATGAGCAGTGTAAAGAAATTCTCACAAACTTTCTCCAATTTACGTGTTTGCTCAACTCCATTACCACCCTCTATTGCCTTGTAATATAATTCAGCTGGGGAACTTCTGTACCATATTTTGGGATTCTGATGGATTAACAACACTTAGATTATTGGATATAGATTAACAAGACTTTAAAATTCAATGAATAAAACATGAGTTAATTAAATTCTATATGAATAAAGATTTTTTTTTCTATTTCAGTAAAGTTGACATAATTAGAGAATTCAAACAAAATTAAAACTTACTCAGATGTATTAATTATTATTAGTGTCCATTTTATTTAAATACTGCATTAATGCTGTAATGAAATGATTTCATAATAATTAAAAAACATAAGACTCATCATTATACTAACCTCCTCTTCATCAGACTGATGTTCTTTAGACCATTTCTCCATTTTTTTAATGAAGTCTTCTGAAGTTTTACAATAATTTCTCCTGTAATTATGTCAAAACTTTAAATCCTAGTAATTTATTACATTACACTTACATTATGATTTAAATATTTTAAAGAGCAATGTTACCTATAGTCTTCTAAGATTTTCTCTCGATCAGTCATAGGTTTATGGGATGCCTCAGACCTTCTTGATGAAACAGATGATGATTCTCTGCTCCTATGAGATGAATGCCTGTATCTATCCTCATATTTATCATCCCTATGTTCTCTTCTATGACTGCTGGATCTCTCTCTTTCATGCCGATGTCTCTCACTTCTTTCTAAATAATATTTCCTAAGCTCATATTCCCTTCTCTCTTCTTCATACCTTCTCCTATAATATCTATCATCTCTTTCTCGATGGGAACTGCTTCTACTATGATGGCTATAACTTGAACTATAACTAGGACTGCGAGATCTGTAAGACCTACTTCTTGCTTCTTTTCTCTCTCTATCATAACTGCTATCTCTTTTTGGACTGACGCGAGACCTTGAACTAGATGCCATACTATCTTTTGAAGACCAGTATGACTTTTCACTGGAATCTTTTTTTAACATTTCCAAAGCTCGTAAATTATCATTTCTATTGGAAAATTTGGAAGAACTTGGAGTGGAAATAGTGGTTTGTTCATTAACCTTCATTTGACTTACAGATTTGCTACCCCAGCTTTGAGATGTGCATTGATTTTCATTGTTTTTGGTTGCTTGGTTATAATAATAACTAGTGTCTCCATAGTATCCATAGCTTGGTGGCGGTTGAGTGGGTGGGTAAGGAGGCGGGTAGGGAGGCGGGGGATATGCTGGCGTGTGGGAGAGCGGTGGTACATTCATTGGTGGCATTCGATGTAAAGAATTATAGTAAGGTTGTACTACATTGCCCGAGGGTGCCGGCGGTGGTGGTGGTGGATAGTTGTACAATGGTTGCGATGGCACCGTGGCTACAGGAGGTGCTGGAACACTTAAACGTGGAGGTGGAACGGTAAAGTCGATTGGAGGTAGCGACATATTAGAATACAAAATTTATTTTATAGATAAGATAACTTAGGAGTTGATTTTTAATTATATTTTTTATTGATTTAATGATTTAATTATTTTATACAGTTTTTTATATAAAACTAATTTGATAAAAATAAAAATTTAAGTCTTTATTATCTTTCATTTTAATAATTTCAATATTGTAAGCGATATGACAACTGACAATTATTGACAGAGCAGTGATCACATATACACTAGTACTCTGTGGTGATCACAGATTACTGGAAAAATTTCTTAATCGACGAGATTAGCATTTAGCAGTGATATAAAAAATTATTCGATTGTAAATCGATCTAGAGCGAAAAAACGATGTATATTAATGTATACTAACTATTTATGATTGATGTGATACCTAGAAGGTTTGTTTAAGAAAATTTTAACAGTTTCACAATACATTTAAGTTGTACACAAGGGCAGAAACTCTGTTTCATTAAATATAATTAATTCCCTGCCCCGAGGACCTCGAGTAGGCGTAAAAGCTGCTGTTTTGTTAGAGGTTAAATAATGTTCATCTGTATGTTACCTAATTTTTTTATAATTTCGATCGGTATGATTGGGCCACAAAAATGTATCGGGGTAAATATTTTATCATACATTAAATGCTCAATAATGTTTTTGTAAATTTTGAATCCCATACATAATGGGTGGATGAGTAGTTAGACTGTGCTCAGTGTTTCAGATCCAGTATATCATAGTATTGCTGATTGATAAGCAGTTTCATATAAGTGTATATCTATGAGTAGCCTAGACTTAAGTTTCGATGTCAAACACAAATTACTAATGTCAAAGTCAATGCCTGCGCAAATGTTCGTATCAACGAAAACTGAATGTATAAAAACAATACTCAATATTTGTAAATTGTATCATAAAATATAATTGTGAATTTAGGCAAACATTTCATAATTTTAATAATATCATTATACTGACACGTCGAAATGTCCGAGACTACAGAGAAAATAGAGAGCAATTGTGATGCACGACGTAGGATTCTCAACATAGCTGTATCAACTGTTCTATTGGAAACTGGCTTTGAATCTGCGGATAAAATGAGCTTAGAAACGTTAACAGAGATGATACAGTCATGTAAGCAAGAGTTTTATTAGTTATAGCTAGTATAAATATTTCCAGAGCATTTGAGAATATTTTATTATTTTTCTATAAATTTTAGTCTTTACTGAAGTTGGAAATTCTGCCAGAGGCTACTGTGAACTTTCCGGTCGAGTAGAGCCTGTTTTAGGAGATGTTATGATGGCTCTTATTAATATGGGTAAGGCTTTTAAATATAAGTATATTTATGTGAATAAGTATTCACTATAATAGTATTATGTTATTATAAAGTGATCTATAAGTACATGTATACTACATTTCTGTCCATGTGGTTAAAGAAAAATTAACAGTACCATGGTTGTATTTGCAAAGTTCCTGTTCCTATAGGAATTCTATTATATATGTTTTGGTATTTTTTAATTTAAAGTTAAATACAAATTTATTCATACAATTTATAATAAAAAAAACATGAGATTGATTTGAATAATGTTTCAACTGTATTTTTTAGCCATCCATAATCATAAATCTATTCTTTTGAAATCTTTTATCAAATCTTCTTAATATTTGTGTTTATTATCCACATATATAGGTATCAGTCTACAAGGCCTAGAACAATATGCTGCTAGGCCTAACAGACATGTGATCCAGCCTCCACAACAAGCCCCAGTTCCTAGGACACCTGCAATGCTATCAGCTGGATCTAAAGCTAAACCCTCACCTCACATACCATTTCATTTACCACCTTTGCCGGACCCTCATGCCTACATAAGAACACCGGTAAATTTCTTATTGTTTCATTTTTATTCTAAAATTAATATATTTGGAAATATAATGTATTAATAAGCACTTTGTGTTGAATGAAACTTGAGATACTTTATTATAGACCCACAAACAACCAGTAACTGAATATGAAGCAATAAGAGAGAAAGCTGCCACACAAAAGAGAGATATAGAAAAAGCATTGACCAAGTTTTTATCGAAAACAAGTGAAACACATAATTTATTTAACACTGAAGATAATCAGGTTTATCCATGTAAGTATATATGTATTTTTTTACATTACCTAAAATTTTTTAGATTATTTAAGTTATGTAATGTTTATCTTTAATTTGGATTGTTTCATTGTAATACATTTTTTATCTTCTATTAAAAAAAATGTGTATTTTATACAGCTAATAACTGAATGGATTGTAAAAATGTTTACACTATTTTTTAAATTTAAAAAACTTACAAAAGAAGGCTATCCAGGTGAAAAGAGGTTGAACAGCTAATTAAAGTTAATTTAAACCTCCATTTTGAACAAAAAATAAAACTCTACAAGACAAAAAATACCAAATTTATCAATTCATCCAAAACTTTCAGTGATTGCATGTAAGCCAACATTCCCTGCATATTTGCCATGCCTGTTACCAACAGATCAAGTATTTGACTTTGATGAATTGGAATATCACTTCCAAGTTGCAAATCGAACAGAAGACATGCCAGCTGATAAGAAAGGTTCTTTTTTATTATATTTCTTAGTGTTGATTCGTACAGTTCAATGAAATTTGTTTAGAGGCCCTTTTTGAACATTCATTCAATTTTTCTTGAAAGCAGCTTCAGTGTTGTTTATTTAATTTATGCAAAAAAAGTTATATTATTAAATAACTTCCATTGTATTTTTTTTACACATCATTAATATTTTTGTTTAATAATTAAGATAATGTTGAATTATTATTGACTCCCCGTGTGTAGCACTCTCTGTAATGGGTGTGATGCATATGATTAATAAATACCTTTAATACTTTAAAAGTGATTTAAATATTGAAATTCCGTACTCTTTTGGAATACTGCACGATATAAAAAAAAATATAAATTTTTCAGACCAATCTGACAATGAAGGTGAAAATGGTGGGGACAATGAGAATGCAAATAATTCTCAATCAGAAAATCCTGATACAACTGGAATTTCTAGTCCAGACAGAAATAAGTCTGGTGGTTAATAATTTTATTGTTATTATTATAATAAGAAAAGATATAATTTTAAGAGAAAACCAATATATTTTAAGATACCAATTTTATTTGCTTTTATTTCTATATATACCTACTTACAAATAAGGAAAAATACTTTAATGGGAATAAGTTGAAACATGGTACACAGATCTAGTCTAATAAATATCTAATCAAGCATTTTTCACACATTTCATAAACAACCTGTCCTTTGTTTTAAGTAACATTTAATTATGTTGTGGAAATTTTATTTCATATAGGAATAGTGTGTACCCATATATATTTTAATTTTAAGAATCAAAAATTTTTTATCCCAAATGAAGATTATTATAGACTGTGCAGGGCGACCAAAAGTATCATAATTATTTTTGTAAAGGTAAAATAATTATGTTACTTTTGGCCCTGAATATTTAGTTATTTTTAAGCTAATTGCATTAATAGAATACAGAACATCTGTTGAATCTCACAGAATAAAACATCATAATATTGTTTATTTTTTAATCTTATAAAAAAATTATTGTAGAGATTTAGAATTAATAACAGGCAGCGCTTTCACTCCATCCTTATTAACAAGTGTTACTTGGAAGTTAGGCAGACTGACAAATAGACGCCTGTGCACCTCTTGTACACACAACTTCAGAATGTTGTAAGCTTCTTCTTCTGTCAAATCTGAAGTAACAAAAAAGGGTGTAAGAGTTAAAAAATTATAAAAAATGTTGTATAATTTGTCTTCTAGGCTGAAGATCAAATTATAAAATACAGCTACAACAATATTGGGAGTTTTTTTTACATTGTATGCATAGGTGGGAACTGTTAATCAAACAATTATAATTTAATAAGTTAACCCACTAGTAGAAATGGGGTATTATCACATATCATTAATAGAGTTAATGCCCTGCTGTTGTTTGTTTGATTGTTCTCCTATTTCTTACTCTAAATTCCACCTCTATTTTTGCTACAAATTATAATAATTCATAATACTCTGTCTTGATTATAATAATAAACATCAGTTATGATTTTACTACATTTGCAATAATTAAAATACCTTTCTTATGATGACGATCCATGATACTCAAACTGAGAAAACCACCATAACCATGAGCAGCAAAAGGTACTTTAACACTTGATGCCAAATAATCCATGAAATATAGTTCCGGACCATTGACTTTATCATAACCTCCCATTAATATATTTACAAAGTAGGGTGTCTGAAAAAGGGAAATAAGTTTTTTCATTAGCACTTTTACAAGCTTTTTTTCTATTTTCAATTTTATCCTGCAATAAAGATGAATGATAATGAATTTCTTTACATGCTACTGCAATTCCACTGTAAATAATAATGTGTAAATACCTACATAAATTAAATTGAGAATTATTTTGTTAATAGTTACTGTGAAATAAATAATATTACAACCTATCTAATGTAATCTATTACTTTATTGTTAAATATTAAGTAATGAACATATTTCTGTCAAAGAAATGACCAACAAGATTCTAATGCTTACACGACTTCTTAAGTATTCAGCCAAGTTCTGGCGAGTAAAATTAGCCGCTGCCGATGGTCCCAGCTCATAACTGTTCCGCATTTTATACAGCTGGATGTTCTTAGCAATGTACTCTGCGAACTGTGAGGTATCGCCAGAATCGCCGATCACTCCCATGACAAGCTTGTCCGATATTTTGTATATTTTATCCTCATCTGTCCAAGAAAATTAGTTTACTAGAAAATTAAATATCTATTCCATAGTAGAAATATAGCAACGAATATGCTAACTCACCGTCTTTCATCACCATAATACTGTGGCTGTTGGTCTGATCAGCAGCTATCATAACAAAGTCATTGCATTGTATACCGAGAAGGCATTGTAATTGTATGTTCGACATAATTGAAATGTTATTTAATATTTATTGAAAATCAAAAGCCGCACTAGTAACAAACAATAAAAATCAAGCAAACCGCAACTCAGCGTTCGATTAAAATTCAGATGTCAAATTGTCAAGTCATTTGAAAACAGATAATAAATTATAGTAGTGATATCTCATAAACGATACAAAAAGGATGAACTAAAGCTAGAATTTTAATAAAATACCTAGTATGAAGTAGTTTTTTTACTGTAGTAACGTCAATTTAAAAAAATGTCATGTAAAATCTCGTCACAGGTAGTTTATTTTTCATATAATGTTTATTTTAAATTTTAAAGGTCTTTGATAAATCAAATAAAGGCGAGTTAACTTCAATACTTCATTTTCAATATTTATGATATTTTATCAATAAGAAAATATGTGGGAAATGAGTTTTTCTTCCATATGGGGCATGGGCAATTTCTGAAATATATTCACTGTGTAGAGCTCGGTAGGTAGAGCATATTATACACATTTCATTTTTAAAATTTATCGTAAAATGTAAATTTAAATGTCATTTGTCAAATTTCTCTTGAAATTATGAATGGTCAAATTCATAAAGTAGGTACCGATTTAGAGTTCGTGTACATATGATTTAAATTAATCTTAGCGTAATAAATAGCAATTAGTAAAGGATACTGGGATATTAATTAAAATGTTCAAAAAAGTTGCTGTAGGGATGTCTGGGGGTGTAGACAGTGCGGTTACAGCATTTCTTCTTAAAAAAGCAAGTAAGGCATAGGTTATTTAAAAAAACTTAGATAATTGTTTTACAAATCTTGGGAGTTATTTTAGACACCTATTATGTGATTCGTTTACAGACTATCAAGTGGAAGGGGTTTTTATGAGGAATTGGGATAGTAACTATGAAGGCGGTTTCTGTTCAGACGAAAAAGATTTCGAAGACGCATCGTTCGTTTGCCGTAAGCTTCAGATACCTTTGCACAGAGTTCACTTCATAAAACAGTATTGGAATGAGGTTTTTACAGTTTTGCTTAAGGAATATGAATCAGGACTGACTCCTAATCCGGACATTCTCTGCAACAGATATATTAAATTTGACAGCTTTTTTGAACATTGCAGGAACAACTTGTCGGTTGATGCTATTGCAACTGGACATTACGCTGATACATCTTTTGGACCTTTCTTAGAACATTATAAGGAGGATCAAAGTATGTACTGAATATTTTTCTTTAAACATAAAATAATGTGTTCACTTTTTATATGGTTACTAATTACTATATAAACAATTTTTTTAGAGGTTAAATTGTTACAACCAGCTGATAAACATAAGGATCAAACATTTTTTTTATCTCAAGTAAAACAATTCTCATTAAGAAAATGTATGTTCCCACTAGCTCGTTATTTGAAAAGTGAAGTAAGAGAAATAGCAAGGCAAGAAGGGCTTATAAATGTGGCCAGTAAAAGAGACAGCACTGGAATATGTTTCATTGGAAAAAAAAGATTTAAAAACTTTATCGATGAGGTAAATTGTGTTTTTGACTTAATTGGAGTTGTTGTTGATCATTAGAGGTATAATTATTATGCCTCCCTTAGCTATTTTTGAATTAGTTTCATAATTTTAGTCCAGTGGTAGTATTTAATAATGTTTTTTCCAGTTTATACCCGAGAAGAAAGGTAATTTCATTGACATAGACACAGGACAGATTGTTGGGGAGCACAGTGGTATACATAAGTGGACAGTTGGACAGCGATGCTGTCTCTGCAATTGGAGAGATGCATATTTTGTATTTAAAAAAGATATAGTGACAAATAATATATATGTAGTGAGTACTAATATTGCACAAATTAAATACTTCATTACTTTAAGATATTATATTTTTGCCTGCTAACACTGCCTACATTTTCAGGTACCTGGAACAAAACATCCCGCATTGTGGAATAACCTATGTTTTACTAATATACCTCATTGGATTTGTGAAGAACCAATAGAATTAACAAAAAATGGTGTGCTCAAATGTTTTTTTAGATTTCAACATACTAAGTTGTTAGTACCTTGCAGAGTGGTGAAGAATACTGAAGGCCTGACTATACTATTGGATCATAAACTGAGGGCATTAACAGAAGGTCAATTTGGAGTACTCTATAAAGATGGAGAATGTCTTGGTAGTGCCAAGATCACAAATATTTTTAAAAATTTAATATATTAGCACTTATATTATTGTTGAATTTGAATAAATGGTTATATAGATATGTATTTTTTTACTAACAACTATAATATCTTATATATAAAATTCTCGTGTCACAATGTTAGTCTCTATACTCCTCCGAAACGGCTTGACCGATTCCTCTGAAATTTGGTAAGCATATTGGGTAGGTCTGAGAATCGGCTAACATCTATTTTTCATACCACTAAACGATAAGAGTAAGACAGAACAGCGTTTGCCGGGTGCAGCTAGTTATTTAATAAATATATTCATGGTGTTTAAAACTTCATTTTTATATCTATACTAGCTGCACCCGGCAAACGCTGTCCTGCCTTACTCTGATCATTGAGAGGTATGAAAAATAGATGTTAGCCGATTCTCAAACATAAATAAAAAAAAAAAATAAAAATAAGTTTATTTGAACCATAAAGAGAAATACACTGCAGACATTTCATGAATTATGTAGGTA
>NC_052117.1:4256047-4262455 GCF_012273895.1 Zerene cesonia
AAGAGGTAACTTAACGGCAAACTTAAACTAAAACGGCATAAACATTTTTAATGAATTTCGAGTTTTTTGCAAACATTTTAATTAGATTATTAAATTACTGACTCCAGAACACTACAAATTGAGATTCTTTCGATATCAAATGTGTTCCTTTCATAATTCAATTCTACCTATCTGTTTTTAAAACTGGCAATTTGTTGACAATATCGGCAGATATTATTTTCTCTGTAGTTTGCAGGCGCTGAAATGTCAAAGAGTGGGTGTCTAATCACTAATGTCTAATGTCCTCAAAAATTGAGTTATTGACTAACGATGCTGAAGGGTTTTTAACGATTGATACTCATAAATTTCTTGTTTTGTCACACTTTAATTCTTAAATTTGGTGTTTTAAGCATACATGTGAAGGAATTGACGCTGCATTAATATAATTTATTGCATCATTGCTCAATATCTAATAGGTACACGTAAGTTGTGTTACTTTCACTAACAAAGATGCTGCGATGTACCATTCATTATTGGACTGTCAATAATTTGTACCTAAATTATATCATAAATTATTGTTTTCAGATACTTACTATTTAAGAAAATGGTGAAGGTATATGGTCTTGGTGTTTTGTACAAAGGAGTAAACAGCGCTACTATTTTGAAGGCTGCCTATGATTTACAAAGTTTTAGTTTTTTTCAACGCTCTTCAGTACAAGAGTTTATGACATTTGTCAGTAAAACTATTGTTGAAAGAACTCAACCTGCTTCCAGGCAATCTGTGAAAGAAGGTGAATACATGCTTCAAGTGTATGTGAGGGCTGATAATCTTGCTGGAGTCTTGATATCAGATCACGAGTATCCAAACAGAGTGGCTCATACATTAATTACGAAAATCCTTGATGAGTTTTCAGCAAAAGTACCAGCTGCAAATTGGCCAACAGGAAATGAAACTACAATTGATTTTCCAGTGTTGCCACAATATTTAGTTAAATTCCAGAATCCAAGAGAAGCAGATGCCCTCACTAAGATACAAAATGATTTAGATGAAACAAAAATTATTCTCCATGACACAATTAAAGCTGTGTTAGAAAGGGGCGAGAAGTTAGATGATTTAGTTGATAAATCAAATAGTCTCTCAATGCACAGTAAAGCTTTCTATAAGACTGCTCGAAAGACAAACAGTTGTTGTAATTTTTGAAGCATTTTATTGTTATGGGTGGAAATATCCAGAATTATATATTGAGCCATAAGAACTGTATTTAGCATGGCTCTTGTTTCTTCATGTCATGATTGTATTACATTAAATAGCTACTGCATTACTGTGAAGATTGTTGCTGTGGTGTATTGAAATAATAGTTGTGGTTTTAGATGTTAACATTTATAGATATGATATAGTGTAATAGTTATAATGTTTAAATATGGCCGTAATATTCCTTGTTCCTGTGGTCAGATATGAAAGATTAAGCAATAGCATGGAACAGGGTTTAGATGTTATTATTCAGATAGTGGAATAGTCATGCTATCAGAATCTATAAATATGTGACAAAATGTTTGTAAGAACATTTGCTATTTTAATTTCATATAAAAGTAACAGCTTATGAGATACATTGCACAGATTTAGTACTGATTTACATCACATTGCATTTGCATTACTTTAAAATTGAAATTTATCTTTGACTAAATTGAGCATTTTTAATAACTTTGTAGTATATCCTTATATTTAAATATACTCAATTTAATCACAAGACCTTGATAAATATGTGTGTGTAGAAATAATACTATTGGTTTCTATGTACACAAGCTTAAATAAATATTATCCAGTTACCAAGGTATCTGGATGATATTTGCTTTTTTTTGTATTTCTTTTTTTGTAATAAAATGGCAAGTGGCAAAAAAAAAACTTGTAAAAAGTCATAGATTTAAAGAAAGCCTTTATAGTCCATGGAATATTAATATGCAAGATTTTGTGGATTATGATTTGATTGTCAGTAATTGTCAATATTTCTATTTATATTTAATGGGCTTACAATTGTTTAATGTGGGCAGATAAAGCTTGACTAGACTTAGAAGACTATTATGGCATAGTTCATGGTATTGCCATACATATACTTAATGAAAAGGTTTATAATTGTTTTATATTTTAATTTTTATGCCATACATTTATTGTCTCATTATTGAATTATATTGTAATTGGTATTATATACATTATGGAAATATAGTATTATATAACTGTGAATCTAATCTTACATGCTGAAGTAAATATGTAGATAAATTCTCAAAATATTTTATACTAATTTTATTATAATAAAATTTTCGACAATAATGAATCTTCTATAGTCTATTTGGTATTTATAGACACTGTATAGTTTCAAAAAAGCCATTATTAATCCCAAGTATACAGGCACTATTTAAACAATTAAAATGTGTGTAATATGAATTCGGTCTGATTTAATTTGGAAACCAAAAATTTGAGTGGTATTTTTTTATTCATGTTGGCATATACCTCAGTTAGTTTATTGTTGTACATATTTTTATTATTAATAATGTTTATGTATAATTTTTTATAATTTGTATTCAACAAATAACCTTTATGTGCATGAAATTTCGTAAACTAAAATGGTTATTATTCTAGTTAGCTTAAAGATTCCATGTTTAATTTTAATAAATCTATATGTATTTAGTACCTCTTTCATTTCTCGTCTGCCTTATGAATAAATCTATAAAAAATGATAAATTTGTTAAAGATATATCATGTTATTGAAAAGTATATACAGCATATATATGTGTATGTAAACTATTTTTTACGTTTTTATCTGCTTATATACTTTTTTTTAATGTGGGAGTCAGCCTTCCCAGTCCATTTCTATATTCTCACCGTCAATCCTGTCCCTATCATTTACCCCGCCCCGAAACGCATTTGCACACGCCCTTCTACAAATGGGCAGTGGTGATCGCTTACCATCAAGCGAACCACAAGTTCAGTTGATCGCTATGCAATGCAGGAGGGCAATGTAGAGCATATATGTTTAGGTCTTAAATATAAAAATCCAATTTCCTGTGTTGCGATTCAATTGGTTATTTGATTGCTGAATACCTTTAAATACTACTATTATACGTTTTTTTACGTTTTAGGCGAAATTGGACAGACAACAGATACTTGATTGATGAGAGGGCATTAAACAGTCGCCGTAACCAAAATTAAACAAATTTATCCAATATCCTTGGTTGTTCAATTTTATATCAGTTTAAGTCCTTACATGAAGATTGTATCACAAAGTCTATTTTGGCTAGAATGTATTATTATGTTCATGATTTCCCTTTTTCTCTTGTTAATTTCATACCTATAGTGGGCCTATTATCCCTACTCGTCTTGATTAGTCTTTAAAATTTTTTTGATACATGTTCATGACCATATTTTAATTTATGGCGGTAGGCAGAAAGGTAAAGAAAAAAAACGCAGGTTGAAATAAAAATACATATATTAATTTTACATCAATATTAAATTACAGCCAACGTAACTATGTAGGTTACAATAATAAAAATATACCTATATAATTTCCATTGAAACAAATAAATAATAAAAACAAGGTATTCTTCCTTATTAGTACACCTAATTCTAAAAAATTATCATTGACTATAGAGGGTTGCAACTGCTGAATACCAGGTAACATTTAAAACAATCCACCTACAAGCAAGGGAGAGCTCACTTATATTATTATTATGGAATTTACTCATTAAATCTATAATTAACTAATAATGAGTAATAAAATCAGAGGAATATGTATACAAATTCTTGATCACTCAGCATAAAATTGCAAAGTTAATTTCCAATGCATAGAGATGTGTTTGTAGATTCTTATTGGTATTAAGAACCATTTGATGTCTTAAATTCATTTACATATTCCATTGATCATCGATAGCCTAAATTAAAAGGAGATTTGTATTATACTGTTATAGAATAATAGAGTTTGCAGCTAAATTTTTGGCATCAAGCAAAGAATAAGAAATAATATAGAAACTTAAGCTTTGGAATAGACACCAGTGAGATTCGTTTCATGCAATTTTATTTTTTTATGTTTTATGCCATTATAGGTAAGATGTCCATTTTTTCCGTAGGAGCGCATAACACTGTCCTTTAGATTTTTTCTTATAAGATACGTTTTTCACAATTGATGTAATGGGCATATGAGTTGAAA
The DNA here is from genome assembly GCF_012273895.1 of Zerene cesonia. Taxonomy (NCBI): domain Eukaryota; kingdom Metazoa; phylum Arthropoda; class Insecta; order Lepidoptera; family Pieridae; genus Zerene; species Zerene cesonia. The sequence goes on from NC_052117.1 coordinate 4,260,226, forward strand.
TCCCAAAATCTCACTGGATAGTTAAATAATGTCAGTACTTCTAAAATAATACAAATATATACAACGAAATAATACAGTAAACCAAAACATAGCTAACAACAAAACCCGAAGACACGTCGAAGTAAAGAAAGTAAGATATCTACACAATTTGCAAACATAAATGCCCTTTATTATTTCACGTGGGAAATATATAACGTTAAATATATTATTTATTTCGAACTACTTAAAAATCACGAACCTAATACACAAATTACAACGCAACATAAGATCTTAAAATTTGTAAATTCTAACGTTTCATTGGTATATCATTTTCATTTTGAATAGGTATGACCCGCCTAAACCAATTGAATACTTGTGAAAAGGCATAGCACCCTTGTTACATCGTTTGTAATTTATAATATGTAATAATTAATTCAGGCCGTGAGGATTCATCTGAAAACATTTAATGATGGTATATACTTTTTCAGTCTCTAAATTTTGAAATACTCCACATTCAATCGGTGTAGACAGGTCTGTATTATTCGTTTGTTTCCTAACAGCCTCAAACAGCAAGTCCCATCTTGTTTTATGTTTGAGTTGCGTTGGTGCATTCGGTTTAGTCTTCTAATGATAAAGAGAGATTTTACTATAATATTCGTACACGGTACAATATATCTCTTTTCACTCAACACACACGTGTTTTTGTATACATCTATCGTCTAATATTATATTTAAAATATGTTACAATGATCCCATTTGTTATTTTTTTACAATAAATTAGGTATATTATATTCACTGAATGTCATTATGATTTGTAAATAAATTGGTATAAAATGATTGTGATACAAAAGGTAACTGATAAAATTGATCGTCCCAATAACTTTCTTGCAAAATCAGTCTTTATGAATAAATATTATGAAGTAAATTTCCCCAAAAGCTCAATTTTTGTAAGACGCCGAGGAATAAGAACATGCTAAATCAATTCCCGCTGAGAATCTTAAAACACATGAATAAATAATATGGAAACTCATTGCATACCGCATAAATAGCGATTCGGTAAATACATAAGCATTAATAATTAATACAAGGTATTAAAACAAAAAAAAAACTTTTACCTCAGAATCGTTTAAAATTGTGATGTTTAACTTACTGGTTTTTATTTTATTCCTTACATCTAAGCGCTACGTTTGACATACAGATTTTAATTGAAGCAAATTTATCTAACTGATCATAATGGAATAAAGCTGAGGTATTGTAGGGTCCATCACTAAAGGATTTCGCGTATAAATGTAAAATTTGCCATCTATTTGAATATATATTTAAAATACATACATTACGATTTAGGTATATTTTGTGCGAACATCCAAAATTGATTCCAAAAACATCATCTCTACTGTTCATTGAATATAAGTACACGTAAAATGTATAGAATCCTAACTATATCGCAATTTATCTGAAATAAACTTATGAAACGAGAAGTCTGATAGAATAGACAAATTAAAACATATATTAAATGCTTCACTGTAGTACTAAAATTATTATAAAGAAGAGTCCACACAAACCACGATAATATCTATCACATACTCATATCTACGGAAGTAAGAAATTGGGCACAGTCATTTATAAGCCAAAGAATCTATACACAATAATTATGCTCATGGTTTACTTACATCTACTTATTTTTTTATAAAAAGGCATCTTTTATCATCATTATTATCGAACAATAACACAAATTAGCAAATCAATTTAATTACAAGAAACGTTCTACGACATTAAAAGCAACGGAACGTAACCACACAATTGTTCGAAAATAGAAACGGTCACAGATAACACACGCTACTAATCAGTAAAGTTTGTACTGACACAATGACACTACGAGTTCCATACAGAACGGTCCGGCGTCGAGGAACTTCGACCAAACACTAAAGTTGACGGTTAGCTTTGGTTTTTGTCTTTAAATGAGAGTCCAGAAGGTTGTTAGATCATTTCATTTATTCGGTACGTGTATTTTTTTCGACCGAAAGTCGTAGATTTTTCTGCAGAAGAGCACTAGGTCTGGTGAGACGGAGGGAGGCAGCTTGGTGTCGTTCGGCGCCACGGCGGGTGTCACTTCGCTGGCCGGTAGCGGGGGCACTATAGATGGCGCGATCGTTATCCCCTCTTCTATTGCTTTTAGCCGTTTTCTATACCTGTACGGACAAGCGAACATTTCTGTTTAAGCATTTTATATTTGAATGTAACATATTGTACT